>NC_132794.1:10711764-11012352 GCF_048418805.1 Vulpes vulpes
CTTTGCAGGATCAGTCCCAGCCTTTCCTTCCCAGCCAGCCTTCTCTGCCCCTAGCTTCTCAGTTCCCGCAGAAACAGAGGGAGGTGTGCATGGGAGTTGTGTGCCTCAAGTGGATGCACCGTTCCCCCGTCACCCTCAGGCACTTTCAACATAGAAAAAAAGCTCAGGGTGGGAAGCTGGAGAGCAGGGAGGTTCAGAGGATGCTGCAAGGGTCCTGAGGCTGCTAAAGCCCAGCATAGAATTCCCCTCTGCTGCTTAGACACAGCAGTAGAAAGGCACAGACACGTCCTCCTGAGTTCTGACCACTCGGTATGAGCAGTTGAAGATGTTAGTGGATCACCAGTCTCCCTTGGCTTTGAGTGGACAGTCAGGACACACCTTCAGTGTTTACTAGCTCACCTGTTGTCCTGGACTGCCACAGTGGATACTGTAAAAGCAAGAGGCAGGGGGTGGGGTGAGAGTAGAGAACCTGATTTCTTCTTAACCCTGAGGCTGGGGTGGCTTTATAAAAGACAAAGCCTTGAAAAGTAAACACCTAGGATAAGTGTCAATAGTCTTGACGCAGTGAATGGCCTTGGAGTTTACATGAGCTAACAAAGATAAAAGATTTTTGCACAAAAATTCCACTAGCCAGATATCCTTGTCCAGCTCAGCACCCAATTGTTCAGAGGTAATTGTACCCTCAGGGATCCATTCCCTATATTCACTGTTTCCAGGTGGGAACTTGCAAGGTTCCCAATTCTTTACTTCGTTGGTTTTTTTGGCTGGAATTTACAATATGGAATTTGAAGAACAAACAAAATAGCAGTGGTTCCTCTGTCACCCGATACTCCAGGCAGAGTTTTCTGCGAGAAGGTCTGGAAAAACCTAACGATGCCAACTGTGGCTGCTCTGTGGATGCCTAGGGGAAGAAGTGCTGAATAAGAAGTGTGTGGACCTTGATTTTGCTCTTCGTCCTGAATTCAGGTGTGTATATGTGTGTGCATATATGTGTACAGGTACACGTGCATGGATAAAATGAACATGTTCTAGGTTTTTCCTCGTCTGGCAAGCAGCGATGATCCATCACCTCCACAGGATTGCCTGGCAAATTCAATAAGAAAAGTTTGTATTAGGGTTCTTTGGAGAAATAGAACCAATAGGGTAAATAGAGATAGACAGACAGACGGAAACAGAGATATTATAAGGGACTGGCTCATGTCATTATGTAAGCTGACAAGTCCTAAGATCTGCAGGGTGAGTTGGCAAGCTAGACACTCAGGGGAGCCAATGGTATATTTTCAGTCCAACTCCAAAGGCCTGAGAATCAGGAGAACCAGGTGTGAAGTTCTAACCCAATGCCAGTAGGCTCAACACCCCAGAAGAGCTGATATTTCTTCGGTTCAAGTTCAAGCAGAAGAAAGCCAATGTCCCAGCTCAATAGGACAGGCAAGAGAAGTACCTCTTACTCAGGGGAGAGTCAGTATTTTTGTTCTGTTCAGGCCTTCAACTGATTGGATGAGGTCCACATACATACTACAAGGTCCAGGGGTCTGCTTTACCCAGTCTATCAATTTAAATGTTAATCTCATCCCCAAACATCCTCCATGAAAACAGAATAATGTTTGACCAACATCTGGGCACCTCGTGGGCCAGTCAACTTGACATACAAAACAATAGAGGAGACAGCATTGAGCCCTGGATAGAACACCATTTCTGGAGCCCAGTGGCCAGAAATCAAGGTTGAGCTTTTATTTACTGGTTGTGTGATGTGTAGGTTACTCTGTCTCTCTGGCGCTGTCTCTGTTGCCCCTTCAGTAAGATAAGGATAACAAAGAAGTCAGTATATGTAAACATATGACACACAGGCATTAAAGCATTAGTTGTTTTGGATGTGAAAAGTACTTTTTAAAGCTTCAGTTGGCCCTTTGCGTTAAATGTACATTGGTATTTAAGGCAAAAGAGACACAAGACATAGAAAATATATAACAGAAAAAGAGAAGCATTAATACCAAGAAAGAAAAACAATGGGCCAGAGAACGACACAGACCTATTGGCATATCCTTACTCTTTGGGTAGAGTAGACCAGGGGATAGGGGTTTCAGAGATGCATCACAACTACACAACTGTGGTTCCTCTCCTCGAAGGAAACTTCTTCTCTGTTTCTCCAGGAGGTTTGTGGGCCTATATTTACCTTGGAACCTAATGGCAGGATGGCTGTGGTCTTTGCAGAGTATGGACATGTTTCATATTATATGCATGAGTGATGGATGATCATGAAACCTAATATATTTGGGGCCCAATACCATCATCCACCATAAAAGCAAAATATTTTCCCATCTAGAAGTCGAGTTGGAAAAACCTCTCTCACAGTTGGTTTGGGTTTTAAAGACATAGTAATGGCTGCAAAGATGGCCTGTTCGTCCAGATAAGACTGAAGCCAACCTGACACCTCATTGCAGTCTGCTCCCTCTTCCAAAGTTCTGTTATGCATGTGGGTGGTGTTAACAGTGTCCTTCTGGCAGCTAAAATGGACCAAGAGAACAGCCTAATGGTTAGAGAAAACCTAGTTGGGATAGCAAGAAATGCAGCGGCTGGACTGGCCAGATAAGACTGCTGGGGGCCAGCGAGACAGCTCTTCCAGAGTGTGAGGTATTTGGGGTTTGGCAAACCCTAAGAAGCTGGTTGCCAAGCCCTGTTGCCCCTTGGTCCCCTGGTGTATTTCAAAGGAAATTAAATCCACATGTTTCTGATTTGCTGACACTTAAAGCTCATCCAAAGGTGATTTTGCAAGAGTGGTTTGGACACAAGAAGCCTAGAGAAACTTTAATTATTATTGTTATTTTTCATTTTGAAACACAGACCTGTACGCTTACATAATGAATGCCATGCCTACAAAATCAGAGCCTAGTTTTGCCTTACCAAAACTTTTTGTTCTGGGCCCACCAGAGACAGATAATCGAAGTCAACTGCAGAAGACAAACATCCAACCTAGATATCTCTCTCACAAATGGTGCTGTTAACAGGCCCTTTTGATTGGGTTGCACCTCAGAACCCCCAAACCCAGAGTTCAAAACCATATGCACAATATGGATTGAGTGTATTGATTTCATTATTCCCTCAGACTCTGGCCAAGGAGCTAGAAACCTAAATCCAACATGGGATCATGTTGGTAGGTCCTGGGAACCAAGGTCCAAAGATGCGGGGCACGGCTCCTCAAGGGCAAGAGGCCATCACAAATGCTTTCTGTAGAATGTTCTAAAATGTCTTGCCATGTCCCTAAATGAAACCTAGACAAGGAGCAACTCCAATTCGGTTTCAGTGAAATAGAATCACATTAGACACTTAGAAAGAGTAAGTGCTTCTGGACAGAATATGTGACCTCTCCAAGTCTAGACACATGAAAACTATTGGCCAGGGAGCTCAGGGACCAAAGGGTCCCTTCTTCTGAACCTGGCATAGACATTTTCGATTTCTCCTATTCCCTACACACACACACACACACACACACACACACACACACACACACACACACACCCAAGCCACTGCATATAGCGTTTCCTCAAGACTCACCTCAGAGGAATTGAATTCTCCCGACAGAAGTGGTGGCTTTGTTCTCTCTGGCTATTCCCACCTGTTCTCCCAGCTTTAGGCCATCAACTGCTTGGTTAGCAGCTTACTCCGTTAGTCTCCACCATTGGAATCTCCCAGTCCCTAGCACAGGGTCTCGAACATGATGTGTCTTTAAACCTCTGATAAAATGGGTGATGAGGGCTGGGATGAAGAACTGGGCTTCACCTGGAACTCAACCCTCTCCAGTTTCTCTGCTTCTGCAGTTGGATTTCTCTGGATATGCGGTGTACATTTCCGGCTCCCTCTCGCCCTAGGGCCTTCACACATGCTCCCCCAATCCCTCATTTTTTTTCATCCAGGTAACCTTTGCATAGCAGGTCAAGTTAGATGTCCCTTTCTCGAAGAGGCATTTTCTTTCCAGCCTAGGGATGTGCTTCCCTCCCTCCTCTGCATAGTCAATACATATTTATATCTACCTAAGGAAATACAAGGTCACCTGCATTACCTCCCTTCCCACCAAACTGCTGGCTCCTGGAGGCCAGGATCCATGTCTGTTTCTCCTTCATCCATCCCCAGCACCTGGGCCTGAGAAACCAGTGTTGGTTCACTGACTTCTCACACCAGCCCGGTACCGGTCTTTGCCACCAACACAGCTTATTTCTGTGAACTATACAAACTAAGAGCAATGAGAGTGTTTTCAGACACTTGGAAACCAATGCCCACTTAAATCAGTTTGCTAGGGCTGCCATAATAAAATGCCACAAATGGATGGCTTAAGAACAACAGAAATGTTCTGATTCAAAGTTCTAGAACCAGAGAACTCTAGAAGGCTGGAGTCTTAAGATTGAGGTGTCCACAGGGTTGGTTCCTTCTGAGGGCCATGAGCAAGGATTTATTCCAGACCTGCCTTTTGGCTTTTCCCAGGTTTGCTGGCAATCTTTGGCACCGCTGGTCTGGGAGAAGCACCATGTCCATCTCTGGCTCCATCGTCACATGGCATTCTGCATATGGGCATGTATGCCTCTGTGTCCAAATATCCCAGGATCCCTTTTTCTAAGGACATCAGTCATATTGGATCAGAGGCCACCCTAATAACCTCATCTTACCTTAATCATCTGCAGAGACCCTAAATTCCAAATAAGTTCACTTTCATAAGTATTGAGGCTTAGGACTTTGATACCTTTTGGGGGAATGCTGTTCAACCACTCTTCTGGTAAAGAAAAAAAAAGGAGCTTAAAATTGACATTGAAATACAGTGATCATTTAATTTATTGTCCAAGCAAGGACATTTTTTCTGAGAACGGAGCGGGGCACTTTTAACAATTTTGTAGGGACAACAGGCACAAACCAGCACTATCCCGGGCAGGCAGTCTAGGATGTATGGCCACCCTCTGTGGCTAGGCTCATTGCCGAGGCTTTCCCACACAAGGATGCTTCGTACCTTCACTTCAAATCCCTCTGTGTTTGTGTTCCCAGCAAGTTCAATCTGTTTTATACACAGTCTCGGTGAGACCAAGGGATTAGCTGTATTCCGGTGATAGTTAATTCACTGTTTCCAGTTACCAATTGCAAGCCCAACCTCAGCAATTAATTTGGCCAGATCAAATCAGGCCCTCTTACACCTGTTCCCCTGTTTTAATTAGGCTTTAATCTCCCCGGGGGAGTTGGAGGCACTGAGCACCATTACCTAAGCCTTAGATTAGGAAGGCAGTGTCAGATACCCCACGTCGCCATAATGCACAGGCGCTGTCCCTGAAACAGGTCCCGCCCTTTGGTCTAGAAATCTGCCTTGACAACTGTGATCCCCCCAGCATGGCTGGGGAAAAGATCCCTTTTTTTGTTACAGACTTCCTTTCATCTCCTCCCAAGGGAAGGCAATGTTCCCAGTGGTGCTTCTTTCTGAGGTAATTGTTGGACAGGAGTCAGCCAGTTAAGGCTGCCCATCTAATTAACAGAGTCTGTTATGATTTATCAGGATAATGAGGTGGGGAACAAAGACATCGATTTTTTTTCCCCTTCCTGATATTTTGGCCTCTTTTCTTCCTTTTGGAAAATGACCCAATGTTAATGAGAAACGAGTCGCTTATTGTTGGGGTGCAAATAGACAGATAAATGACATCAGTAATTAAGTCTCAAGCCCTCTTCGGTATACAGAGCCATTTGTCAGGCAATATTATTCAATTAATTAATTCCATTAGGGCTACCACATTTCTCTAAATCCAGCCATTCAACCATCAGTGATGATAATTCATATGATACAAAAATAGAATGGTTAATAAAGGCATAGTGAGTCCAGGAAGAAAGTATTTTAGCCACCACAGAAAGCCTAGCTAGAAGCATTTGATTTGAAAACGTGTAAAGTGATCACAGCTAGCCATGTACCTCTTCCCATCATGGACTGAACATATATGTTCTGGGCATTCCTTATTTCAAATGTCTAGGAGGAGAAAGGAGGACAGCGGAGTGGTCCAAAACACCTTCTGACACCACATCGGTGGACACTGTCAGGCCTCTGGTCATTTGCCCATCGGTGGTCAGAGAGGGGACAAGGGCCATGAAATGTGATTGTCTCAAGGCAATACAACGATAGAGAAGGTTCTCAAAACAGGTGGCCAGGTTTTGGTTTGTTTTTTTTTTTTTCCCATATACAACTATCTACTGGTAAATATTTATCAAAATGAAAATTGGCTTACCAGCTGTGTGGTCAATTTTTGTCTGCTTTCTTTCCTCTTTTGTCAGGGAGAAAATCCTGACTCATCCATCTCTTACTGCTCACAACTCAAGGTAATTCTGTCTCTGTTGATGGTCATGTTAACAGAAAACACACCCACATTCTCTTTAATCCCCTTACTCTTTCCACTCTCCTTTTTAGCTCTTGCCAACTTTCTCAGAATTCTTTACACCCTCCTAGTGTGAAACCCGCCTTCCAAAAAAAAAAAAAAAAAAAAAAAAAGTAACAGTCCAGAACCACATTTAAGAAAACTCGAACTAAAGGAATTAGTATCATGACAATCTAAAGAGGAAAGCCAACAACTCCTTTAGTCTTGACAAATCCCCGTTTATACCTCTTCTTCTGCCTCCAAATCCACCTTTCCTTAACTCACCAACATGAGCATAAATAAAATACTATTTCTGTGTTTCATTTATCACTTTATTCTGTTTGAGTGGTTGCTAATACTACTGGAGCATTGTGATCTGCTCTTTTTCATTGTGACACAGCAGTATTTCAGCTAGATTCAGGATTAAATATGCCCTGTGTGCTGGCGTGGGAACCTTTCTACCATTCCTAGGAAAACAGCTCACATTCCAAACAGCTGACTTCCAAAGTCCAGAATATGATCTGCTTAGAAGCTGGGGAGCTGCCTACACAGTTCTAGCCTCTTTTCTCCTCCTGACTAATCAAGGCATCTTTTGTTTCCTGAGCCCATTCTCTGGGAAGGAGTGTGAAATCAACATTGAAGGCCCCCAAAGCTTACACAAGCCTGGGTGAGAAGGAAAAAGCCCAAGGAAGCGGTTCTCAAATGTAAGCCGGCATCAGAATCACTGGAAAGCTATCAGGACAGACTGCTAGAGATCTGGGGAGGGAACCGAGAATTGGCATTTCTAACCCTGTCCCCTTACCACCTCAGGAGAAAGTTTGCCTTCAGAAAAAGATGGTCTTGCCCGGGGATCACATTTTGAGAACCACTGGCCTAGACACTATACGTACAGAGAGACTACAGGGAGGTAAGTAGATTTCAGAATCCTGCATCCAGCCAATAATCTCTGGTTGATGCAAAGGCCACCCTTCCCAGGGATGGATCAGGAGAAAAGCAAAGAGGCTCTCTTCCTAGGTCTCCTCTACCTTAACCTGTAGGCAGAGACCATGCCCTAGAGTCAAGTCAACAATTTCCTTGGAGGAGGGCAGCATCACTTGCAGTTTTATAATTAGACCCAGAAGTAGTATAGAAGACTCCCAAGATTGTGGAATCTTCACATGTCTGTGAAAATGTTTTGTTTTGTTTTGCTCTCTGCTTCTTCTGGATGTCATACATACTCACAGGTGTTGAGCAGGCTTGACAAGGCTTGGGAATCTTTTACTGTTCTTCATGGTTAGACTCAGATACCTATAAACCTGTTAGAATGGATTGGGGACCTGACAATTCTCATTTTACACGCAGTGATTCCAACAGACATCTGGTCTAGTCCTTCCCAAACTTCTCTTTGAACCCCACTCATAGAGATATACAACCCAAACAATCCCTTAGCAATCTATATTCATGTCTTAATTCTAGCACATTACTCTAGTGTCTAGCATGGTTCCTCACAGAAAGCAGAACTTATGACAAGGGCTTTTGTAAAGGAAGCTTATTCTGGAGAGTGATCCCAGGAAACAGGAGTCAAGGCCAGAAGGGAACGAAGCAAGGAAGGAGAGAAGGTGGCCACATGATCCATCTTGCCTCCTGTGAGGACCCTTCTAAGGAGCTGTGTAGAATGCACATCAGGATTTTCAGCCTGAGGGAAGAAAAAGGAAAGCATTATCCCATGGACTCTCATTCCCTTTTGGAAGGTTGTCTCATGAAGTGTCAACTCCCTTACAACTTCGGGTAATGCAGGCATGTATACCAGGATACGGTCTCTGAGAAGCCCAGGGCTGAAAAAGAGACATGTGGTGCAGCTGAAACAAGGCGCTGTTTGGATCCACCTGCACAGAGTGGCTGCCCCACAATGGCAGGCATCAAAGGTGGGCCAAGAGGTGAGAGACACACACAGAAGATGTCCAATATGGTGCATTACAAAAAGAATGGGAGTAAAAAATAGTTTCTATTTTATCCACATATATTGTGAATCTCATATTGGTATAATCCTTAATATTCAATATATTTAAAATTTTAACTGAATGTGCATATTAACATAGAATTTCAGGAGTGTGTGTCCAAAACCCATAAACCTTACAAGGTGCCCACATGCCCTATTTCTAAAAAATCCTATCATTTCTGTGCCCAAAAATCACTAGGAAACAGTGAAGAGACAATAAATTTCATGATAACAATTGTAAGACCCTCAGATACAGGGAGGAAGTCAATAAAAGAATTATTTTGTGTTCGCTGTTTGGCGTTCACATTAAAATACAGGTTGAAATTAATTAGGAGTTGGGGCATCAAAAATCGCTTTTAAGACCGCATGTCTGAAATTCCTATATTTTGTGCTTAGAAAATCAACTTGCTGCTATTTATAATCACTTCCATACAATTGTTAGTTCTTTATAAATGAAAACCAAAATTATACATAATTGTCACCGTCTTTTCTTTCTGTAACACTTAGTTTCTGAAGTCCAGGGGCATCTTCAGAGGGATAGATTTTGATGAGAAAAAGATCATCTTCAGATAAAGAGATTATCATCAGGCAATTAACTGAATTAATAACACGAATTTCAGCATCTGTGTTGCTGGTGCTTCTAGTCTTTAACAAATGATCCATTCAAGATATGGACCAAAGAACATATGGCTAAGAATAAAGGCCATTTGAAACTGTACAACGGATTAGAAGCTTTGGGGGTTCAGCTCAGTTAAATTGACTGAGGCCAACTCATGAGCATGCTCAGTTAAGCCTCCCTCCCTGCCATGCATGTGTACATGATACCCACTCAGGGGCTCTAGAATCATTCTGGGATGAGAGGTAGAAGCATGTAAATACTTTCTAAAAAACTTATCATTAAACTCTTCAAAACCATGCTCAAGTACAGAAACAAGAATAATGAGCCCTTAACTTCTTCTCCCAGCTCAATTATCACGGTCAATCTTAAATACATAAAAAAAATTTTTTTTAAATCTAAGTAGGCATCTTGTCTCCCCAAGACAAGAAACTTGGGGAGATTTTCATGACCTCCTGAGGGTTTGTGACCTGCTGCTTCTTTGGTTCACTGACCTTGTTCAATCCTCTCTTTATACAAGGGAATGCTATGCTTCTCCCATTCTCTCTGGCTGTCTCTCATGCTTGCAGCAAATTAAGTGAACTCTCTATCATTTCAGCAATGGTGACATATAATCCCAGTGTTAAAGGATGGAATTTCCCAACGCAAGAAGCAGCAGAAAGCGAATGGAGGAAACGTTGCCATGAGCAAAGGCTCTCAACACAGTATCTCCAACTGTGCTACAAAGCAGCCCAGCTTTTGGATGAAAAGTGAAAAAAAGAATCTGACAATGGAGTGATTGTTCTCCCTCCACAAGCAATGCTACTATTTCTAACCCCTCGATGGGCTGTGCTGGCACCAGGCAGACATCGTCTAGGTCTTCCTCCAGTGGCGGGCAAGCCTAAAGGCAAAGGGGAAAGGTCCTGTTGTTTTCCAAAAGAACAAGATCCACACTAGGACTGCAGCCACCAGAACCTTCCCTCACGGAACAGAGTAGGATGATCAGGGCAGCTACTCACCTTGTCTCATTTGTTCACGAAGAACCCAAAGCCAGCAACGTGGATCTGCTCCTTGCTTTTTGTCCAACTACTTGCCTACTACTCTAGAAAAACAACCAAGGTCTGCCAAGAATCTGCAATCTCCTAAATCTTAAAATAATGACTAGCCTATCCAGAGTTTCCATCCAAAGCATTGTTGGTTCCTATACAAGAAAACCCTCTGGGGTGAGAGTCAGGAGGCCAAGAAAGGCATGTGGTTATTTTTGCCACACTTAGGAAAGAATGGGAAAGTCTATTTTTGACATCAGCTGTTCAGCTTTCAAATAACATCAACCCGTAAAACATACCTAATTTAAAAATTGGTTACAAATTTTACTTAACTTTGAACCTTTTAGGTTTTGTACTACTTCCAGTGCATGCACATGCACATACATGAGCACGTGTGTACACACACACACACACACACACACTCACACCTACATTCTATTCCCTGGCCACATATGAGCAAAATAAAGTTTTGGCATAGATTAAGGGAATCATGCTCCCATTTCCATAGGACAAATTCCATCTTGAAAAAAATAATAAACAACAGTGATGAGGTAGAGAGTTGATTGCTTTGTTCAGATTACAACGCTTCTAAGACTGACTACGGCATTCAGTGCAGTTAGCCATTAAACGAGGAACTATGTGTTCAAGAGATATGACGGGGGCATGAAATGGAGAGGGATGAGGGGCAAGAAAAGGAATCACATGGTAGTTGTGTACTATTGCAGTGGATGTGTAAGTCATTACACTTGGACCCTGAGCTGAAGGCAGAGATCAGACACGAAGTTCTCTGAGGACTAATAAGGACTGCAGTGTCACTGACCACTAACCACATTTGCTCACACAAGTGAAAATGGCTTCTCCACCTGGGGGCCCCTAGCTTAAAGGGAGAGCCAAGAATTATGTGTTTCATTGGTTTAAAGAGAAAAAAGCATATATTTCAGTCATGAAAGCATTTGCAGTCCAGAGTTTGACTTTTTTTTTTTTTAGCTAAAAAACAGAAAGCCGCTCCATGTTACCAAAATGATTCCTAACATGAAAGCATGGCATTGTTTTTGCTCTTAACTCATTTCAAAGGCAAAGAAAATTGCTGTTCTTTGAAGCCTTTGGTTCATATTGCTCATCTAATGTAAAATAAAATTACAAACAGAGGACAGCCTCCCCTGCCCTCCTAACCTCTGCATCCTCAGAACCCACTTGCTCTCAACTCCTGGAGTCCTTGGTAGATGCTTCCTATCTTTCTCCAGCTGTCTGTAGATAGGCATTCTCATCCCTAACAACCACCTTGCTCCATCACTGCAGCCCCCAAAGGACCGGAGGTAGGAGCTGTTAAATGGCTGAATGCATTTGGAAATTATAAGATTTTAGTCTTATCTATCAAGTAACCCCTTTTTAAATGAAAATAGAAAAGATGGAAGTGGAAGAAAAGAAGTCACAGTTGTAGGGATGCCTGGGTGGCTCAGCGGTTGAGTGTCTACCTTTTGCTCAGATTGTAATCTCGGGGTCCTGGGATGGAGTCTCATATCGAGCTCCCCACAGGGAGCCTGCTTCTCCCTCTGCCTGTGTCTCTGCCTCTCTGTGTGTCTCTCATGAACAAATAAATAAAATCTTTATAAAAAAAAGTCACAGTTGTAAATTTAGTATCAAACTTCACTAAATAACGGAGAAAGCAATGCAAATATTAAACCAAAAAGAAACTGAGTTAGAATCCCGAAGGGAGGCCAACTGCCTGTGTGACTGGGAAGGCCCATTTCCTGACTGCAATTCCCACATCCCAGGAAACCCCTCTATCCTGGGCAAACCTTGGCAGGCAATCACCCTGAAGGCTATCAGTGACTCTCAAGAGACCAAAACCCAAAGGTCTCCTCAGTTGGAAATCAGCAAGATTGGAGAGAACTCACTACAAATGCAAGACGTGCCCTGGACCCCCTCACTACCACCATGAAGCTCTATCTCTGACCCGTCTGTTTCTCCCACTGCACTGAAAACAATATGATTACTTTTCTGGTTATTCATTTATCATGTGTTGTCCCGACTCGGTGTGAGCTCCACGCAGCCAAGGAAATTATCTCGCTGGCTTCCCACCATAGGCCTAAAACATTCCCCCAGCAAACAGAGGACGTTCAAGAAACATGTCTTAGATGCAGAACTCTCTCCCAGATCACGGGATCTAACAAAATCGTTGTACTGATTCTAAGAGGCACAGTTTTCCACGATGTAACATCTCTGGAATCCAGAAGCATCTCAAGTCAACAGTGCCTTTCAACAGCCATTGGCCTACGGGGCAGTGGTTGTGACATGGCTGCCTTTGTGTCTGTGTGTGTGTCCACGTAGACGCGGCCGCTCATGCTGTCCTCCCTTCGACTGTGAGACATGTGCATCTGTGAGTTTAACCCGAGAGCTTAACTGCCATTTAGAAATGTTCTCAAAAAAAATTTCACCATGATTCAGCATTGAAATGACAAGCTATTTTGTACTCAGGAAGGCGCAGAAGCCAAACAGTAGGATGTAAATGTGGTATTAGCAATGACTATTTGTCACAGAGGAATGATCATTAAGTCCATGTTTTCTTGCTAAGGAACAACCAACCGAGTGCCTTAGGAACCTCAGAAAGGAAGGTACCAACAAAGACAGGCAAGCTGTGTTACTTTCTGTCACTGAGATATCTGTTTAGTTGCTAAATTTCTCAGAAGCGATGAAGATCAATTTCAAAAACTCTGCTGTGATTGACTCGGGAGTCGGGACTGTTGTTAAAGGTACTCGGCAGTCTATGGGCAGTGTTTTCCCTTTCTTTTTTTTTTTTTAATTTTTATTTATTTATGATAGGCACACAGTGAGAGAGAGAGAGAGAGAGAGGCAGAGACACAGGCAGAGGGAGAAGCAGGCTCCATGCACCGGGAGCCCGACGTGGGATTCGATCCCGGGTCTCCAGGATCGCGCCCTGGGCCAAAGGCAGGCGCTAAACCCGCTGCGCCACCCAGGGATCCCTGTTTTCCCTTTCTTTATTTTTTTCTATAAAATAATGGTGGGTCTTACATCCAAGGGCATCTCAGATGTGATTTAATGAAGTAAGGGATTAGCCTTTTCCAATCCTTAATTCAGGTCTGGCACCACCCTCCCAGGGGTCACCAAGGACACTGCTGGTACATGACAGGGTCAGTAGAGTGTAGCAGCTCATTAGGTTTGTGCAACTCTTCCAGAACTTCCAGCAAATGTTCTCACTGGCTCTTACTACTGGCTGGGGGTGAGGAGGGCTCTTGGGTTCTAACAACAACTTTAGTTTTCAGGTCTCCATCAACTTCCCATCCATGCCTTCTCATGCAAAGTGCTCTGCTGCACTCACCCACCTGTGCTCCTCACCCCAGACTCCTTGCTAAGCCTGATTGATGCCCATTGACAGAATCTCATGATGGCCTCGGCACTGCACCTACCAAATCCTGTCCTACAGGGCCTGGGAAATCTCAAGCACTAATTGCAATGTGTACCTTTAGGACAGTTATCTACCACCTTTGGTGACAACAGCTGTATCATTCTGAGAAAGGATTTAATTGTGTTCCCTCTACAGGATAGAAACAAGAGATGCTCAGGAATGGTGCAAGTACAACCACACAAGACAAATCTTGGTCAGTGGCCCAATCAGAAAAGCGCAGTTGGTGGAGTTATTAGAGACAGTCCAATTCATCACTATAAATAGTGATTATATGTTGAGTTAACAAAATGGGTTCATTTTTCTTAATGTCTCTAGAATCTCTCAATATATTGTTATATGTTTGTCCTTTTGTAGCTTGTTTATTCATTTATTCTTCTATTAACCAGATAATTAAGTGTCTACCATATGCTGGTCTACTTTACTAGACATAGAACATCAAAAAACAAACAAAAAAGATAATTTCTACATAATATATAGCATAGGATGGGTTTCAAGCTGGGGCCCACAGACCCTCTTAAGTAGTGTGTGAACTTGGGTGGGAAAAAAAAAAACCACATTGTCTTCACTAACCTCTCACCCCTGGAAAAGACTGACTTGTCTCTGTCATTATAGTTTTATTTTTTCCAAAAGTCCCTATAAATGGAATTATACAGTATATAGAACTTTCGAGACTGTCTTCTTTCACTCAGCATAACACCTTTGAGATTCATCCAAGCTGTTATGTGTGTCAATAGTTCATCCTTTTTATTGCTAAACTGAATAGTATGCCACTGTAGGAATGTACTCCCAGTTTACTTACACGTTCACCCATTGAAAGATATTTGGACTGTTTCCAGATATTGATGAGTATGAACAGAGCTGCTTTAAACATTCAGGTACAGATTTTTGTGTGAATGTAAGTTTTCTGTTCACTTGGGAAAACACCCAGGAGTAGGATTGGTGGATTGTAGGTAAGTCTTTGTTTGGCTTTATGAGAAACCACCAAGTGGTTTTCCTGAGGAGCTATGCCATTTGGCATTCCCACTGGGAATGTATGAGGGTTCCAGCTCTGTATTGTCATGAGCACTTGGTGTTGTCAGTACTGTTTTTTAAATTTTCAGCGTTTTGCCATTCTGGGCATGTAGTTAGATCTCATCAGAGTTTAACCTGTATTGCTTTAATGGTCAATGATGTTGAACATCTCTTCATGTGCTTATGTATGCTAGGTATTTGCCAATATTTTGTTGAGAATTTTTGCATCTGTGTTCATGAGGGGTATTGCTCTGTACTCTGCTTTTACTGTACCATCTTTGTTTGGCTTTGGTATCAGCATAATGCTGCTCTTATTATTTGAGAGGTATTCCTCTTATTTGAGAAGTGTTACCTTCTGTTCTATGTTCTGGAAGAGATTGTGTAGAATTTGTTTTATTTTTTCTTTAAATATTTGGTAGAATTTTCTAGTGAACCATCACTAGCAGTATTTTGTAGAATTTGCCAGAATGATCTGAGCCTGGAGATTTCAGCAAACAGACGGGTTCTAACTGCAAATTCCTAACTGCAAACTCATTTTTAAAAACAGTTATAGGGCTAGTTAACTTATCTATATTTCATCTCAGGTGAATTTTGGTAGTTTGTGTTTTTTGCAGAATTTGTCCATTTTATATAAATTGTTGCATTCAAGAACACAGTCTGTAGTGATAACTCATTTTTCATCCTTGATATTGGTCATTTATGTTTTCTCTCTACAACTCTCATTAGAGATTTATCAATTTTATTAATCTTCTCAAAGAACCAAGTTTTGGTTTCATTGATTTTTCCCTATTGGTTTTGAAATTGTTTTCAATTTGATTAATTGTGTTCTTATTTCTATTATTCTTTTTCTTTTGCTTGTTTTGGGTTTCTTTTGCTCTTTTTTTCCCTAATTTCTTAAGATAGCATCTTAGATTACTGGTTTAATAGCTTTCTCATTTTAAATATGAGCATTTTAATTGTATAAATTTCCCTCTAAGCACTGCTTTACCTGTATCACACAAGTTTTGATATATGCTTTCATAGTCAAATTAGAAAATATTCAAGATATTTTCTAACTTCCCTGACACTTCCTTTTTGACTCATGGATTATTTAGAAGTACACTGTACATTTCCAAGGGTCTGGTATTATTCCTGTTATTCAACTTTCAGACTAATTCCATTATAGTCAGAGAATATACTTCGCATGATTTCAATTCTCTTAATTTGTTTAAAAAGTTTTATTATGACATAGGATATGATTTATCTTGGTGACAGTTCCATGTATATTTGAGAAGAATATTTATTATGCTGTTTTTGGATGTAGTATTCTATAAATGTCAACTCAAGTCAATAATTTATAGTATATACCCTTGTTGGTTGTCTACTAGTTCTCCTGATGACCAAGAGAGGAATATTGAAGTCTCTAGCTATTGTTGTGGATTTGTTTAGCTTTTCTTTCAGTTAATTTTTGCATCATGTATTTTCAAGCTCTTTTATTTGGTAAACAAATTTAGGATTATGCATCTTCTTGATAAATTACTCCTTTTATCACTATGTATTATCCCTTTTTATTCTTTGCTCTTAAGTCTGCTTTGTCTGATATTACTGAAGCCACTTCAGCTTTCTTCTGATTAGTGATATATGTTTTCCAACTTTTATTTTATACTACCTAGGTCATTATATTTGAAATGAGTTTTTCTTATGAGCAATATATATAATTGAGTCATTTTTAAAAATCTGTTCTGACCACTTGTGCTTTAATTAGTGTGTTTAGTCAATTTACATGTAATGTAATTACTAATATCTTTGGATTTAAGCCTACCATTTTATTGTTTTCTGCTTGTCTATTTTTAGTTTTTAGGTTTTCCCTTTTCTTTAAGTTTCTTTTCTCTTTTAAACATTTCTTAGTTTTCTATTTTAATTTATCTATTGCATTTTTACTATGTATCTCTTTGTGTAATGTTTAAATGTTTGTCTTAAGAATTAAAATATACATATTTAGGGACACCTGGGCGGTTCAGTGGTTGAGCATCTGTCTTCGGCTCAGGGCATGATCCCAGAGTCCCAAGATTGAGTCTTACATTGGGTTCCCCTGGGAAGCCTGCTTTTCCCTCTGCCTATGTCTCTGCCTCTCTCTCTCTCTCTCTCTCTCTCTGTGTGTGTCTCTCTCATGAATAAATAAAATCTTTAAAAAAATAAAATATACATATTTAACTTTTCATAGTCTATATAGAATGAGTATCACTTCAAGTGTTATATTAACACCACATACATTCTCTTACCCATGCTTCCTCACTCAGGTTGGGTTTTTATATTTTTTACATCAACATACACTGAAAATTCCACTAAACAATGATAACTTTTATTTTTAACCAAAATATATCTTAAAGAACTTAAAAGATGAAAAGGAGACTATTATATTTACCCAAATATTTACCATTTGTGTTGTTTTCCCTTCATTTTTGTTGTTTCAGTTTGCCTTCTGGTGTCATTTACCATCAGAAGGAATTCCTTTAGTAATAGAACTGGTGATACTAAAGTCTCTTAGTTTCCCTTCACCTGAGAATGTCTTTATTTCATCTTCAATCCCGAAGGGAATTTTTATGAAATACAGAATTATGGGTTGGTAGTTCTTTTAAAATGTTCTTCAAAAATGTTCCATTTCTTTCTGGAAAAATCTGTGGCTATTTAAATCATGTTCCCTATGGGCAGCCCGGTGGCTTGGCAGTTTAGCACCGCCTTCAGCCCAGGGCCTGATCCTGGAAGACCCGGAATCTAGTCGCACGTTGGGCTTCCTGCATGAAGCCTGCTTCTCCCTCTGCCTGTGTCTCTGCTTTTCTCTCTCTCTGTCTCTCATGAATAAATAAATAAAATCTTTAAAAATAAATAAATAAATCATGTTCCCCTATAAGTACTGCGTAGTTTTTCTCTGGCTTCTTTAGGGATATTTTTTCTTTAGTTTTCAGCAGTTTGATAATGATGTGTCTAGGCATGGATTTCTTTGGTTTATCTCATTTGGAGTATCCTAGACTTCTTCAGTCTGTAGGTTTATGTCTTTCTCAAAATTTGGCAAGTTTTCAGCCCTTGTTTCTTCAGACATTTTCTGTACATATCTTTTCTTTCTAGGACTCCTTTGAAAAGATAGACATTTTGATGTTGTTCCACAAGGTTAATGAAGCTCTGGTCTTTTTTATTTTTAATATTTTTTCTCCATACTGTCCAGATTCTATAATTCCTATTAGTCTATATTGAAATTTGCTGACTCCTCTGTCATCTCCATTCTGCTAATGAGCCTATCCTGTGAGATTTTTATTTCAGTTATAGCACTTTTCCATTCTGAAGTCTCCTTTCAGCTTTTCTTTATATCTTACATTTCTTTTCTGAGAGTTTTTGTCTTTTCATTTTAAGAATGCTTCTTGCCCTTACATGTTGAGGTATTTTATAATAGTTGTTTTAAGTTCTGTGTCATCTAAGCATTGGCTTCTGTTGACTGTCTTTTCCCACACAAACTGAGATTCCTCCCAATTCTTCATAATGCTGAGCAATTTTCAACTGTATCCTGGATATTTGATGATTATGTTACAAGACTCTAGGACTCTAGATTGTGACCAAATCCTATGGAGAACATTGATCTTTCTTTCTCTTTCTTTCTTTCTTTCTTTCTTTCTTTCTTTCTTTCTTTCTTTCTTTCTTTCTTTCTTTCTTTCTTTCTTTCTTTCTTTCTTCTTTTTCTCTCTTTCTCTCTCCTTCTTTTCTTTTTTCTGTCTTTCTAACAGAGGCTGCCAGGTTCAGTTGAGGTCACAAATTCCAACCAGTCTTCTGTGGGTTGTAGTTCTAGTGTAAATTCTGTTTTCCATGACTTCAGATCTGTCCCTGTGCACATTATCAGGTGGCCAGTCTGAAACCTGGGCAGTGATCTTATTTGTAGTCCAGTTCTCAAAAACAATGGTATACTATTTAGGTTCAGGTCTATTATTTGGTCTATTATTGTGAATCTCAGGGCTGAGCACAGAACTTCATTAACAACTTCATGAGGTTGGTTTCTCTAGCTCTTCCCACTCTCTGGTACTTTCCAGTTCCTACAGGCTCAACTTTTTGGTCCTCTGGCTAGAAATCTGGGGCTTTACTTAGCCTGCTCTTCTATGCATTTCTCATAACTATATCTGCACCCAGGGACAAAGGGTGGGAGGACACAGAGGAAAAAAAAGCATTGGGGGTTTGCCTCACACTCTTGGGACCACAGTTCCTCTGATTAGAAAGAAGACTCTCCTCCCTTGGTTTTGGGCTTCTGCAAGTTCTCATACCCTTGATTCCACAGGATTGCTTGGGGGACTGAGTTGCAAGAGAATGGAGAAAAGAAAAAACAAAACTATGTAGGGGATTTCTCCACTCTTCTAAATATTAGGAGACCTCCTTTCTGCTCCCTGTAGAGCTTCTCCTGGGGCTCTCTCTGTAAATACCAGTGCCTACTTCTGAGTTTTGGGCTATGCTAAATCGAGGATGGATGGTTCTGGAAAGGGAAAATGATACCTCACCACTACTAGTTCAGGGCTACTTCTGATTCTGTCTTCACCATTCTACCAACTCCTATAGCAGCATTTGCTTGGAGACAGACTGGAATGTGCTTATTCCATCTTGCCCTGAACCAGAACACAGTGTGTTTTATTTTATAAATTTAAAAATGATTCTAAGATACACTTTACAGGCCTTATTAGTTTCCAAAGACATCCATGGCAGAGAAAGGACCTTTAGCCCAAAAGGTGGGACAGACCTATCAACAGTCACATGCAAATCAGCACATACATGCTCGGGAGGAGCAGCTAGGATCTTTGGAAGTGCTTAGAGAACACCTAGGCTAGTTTGAGATCAGGGAAGGCTTCCCAGTGGGCAAGGGAGGAAGAGTGTTCTCTGCAGATGGAAAGTCATGCTCATGAGCCAGAAAAGAATCACAGTGTGGAAAGTGTGGGTCACAGCAAGTGATTCAGAGTGGCCAAGACATGAACTTCTCTTGGCTCTTGAGACCATACACAGAAGATAATCATATTGTTTTATTAGATAGCATTGGTGGACTATGAAATTCAATGAAATCCTAAATCCACTGGAAACTGTCATCCTGATGATATCCATTGTAGAATCCAATTCCAGATCTCGATCTCAGTTCTATACATAGACTCTGTATGTAGGCATTTAACATTTGAATAAGGAGCCCATTCATTTTGTATGCTTGGCAACAAACTCTGTTGTGGATACATATACCATTGGATAGCTATTTTAAATTGCTATTTCAGAGATCAAAAATTCAATGAGAAGACTGAGAGCAAAATATAAAAATGAAGAATGCAAAAGAATAAAATAGCCAAAGGAAAAAATTTTAATTCTAGCTTTTCATTATTATAAACTAGAAAAACCACAAATAACTGACATAATCAGCATAATGCATTTCTCTGTGCTTTTTGAAAAATTCAAATTTGTCAGAGCTTGGGGCAGAGCATGGAAATAAATATGATGAAACAGAGAAAGTGTGCTAAGAAATAAAAAAGAACTTAATCCCCAAGGCAGGTAAATCCAGTATGCAATAACACAGATTCAAATCCCCACAGACAAACACACATAGGCCTGCTGCAAGAAATCCAGTAGCTCTGCCACAGAGACTGTGGATTGAAGTTGCCCTAAGGCACTGAACTTATTTCCTTACCCTGCAATAGAAGGATATTTGGGGAGGGGGAGAGAAAAAAAGGAAGGGCCATATATTCACACAACTATAGAGTTACTTACACAAAATATTACTGGCTAAGGATAATAAAAGACAATAATGAGATAGTTACTTAATTTATCTTTTCTTTTTAAAGATTTTATTTATGTATTCATGAGAGACACAGAGAGAGGCAGAGACATAGGCAAAGGGAGAAGCAAGCTCCCTGCAGGGAGCCTGATGTGGGACTTGCTCCCAGGACCCTGAGATCATGACCTGAGCCAAAGGCAGATGCTCAACCGCTGAGCCACCCAGGTGGCTTAATTTATCTTAAAAGAGCATATGGTACCATGCCATGCAAAACAACTTGCTTGATCAAAATGATTATAGAACAAACTGGGGGACTTTCATTCAGGCCCTCAACTAACCAACCTTTAATTATGTTAGTTGAGCATCTACTATCAACAAAGCCTGCACCAAGCTATACTGTTGTGTTAGGACTAAACTGTGTTCCTCAAATTCACATGTTGATCCCTTAATCTTCAGTACCTCTGAAGGTGCTATTTGAAGATAGCACCTTTAAAAAGTTAAAGGTTAAGTGAGGTCATTAGGGAGGCCCTAATCTAATCTGATGGATGTCCTTAGAAGAGGAGAAAATTTGGACACACTAGGAGACATGAGGAATGTGCACACACTAAAGAAAGGCCATGTGAGGACACAGCAAAAAGTGACCACCTGCAATCCAAGGAGAGAGGCCTCAAAAGAAACCAAACCTGATGACACCCTGATCTTGGACTTTCAGCTTCCAGAACTGAGACATGAATTTCTGTTGTTTACGCTTCCCAGTCTGTGACAAGAGCCTGAGCTGAGGCGGGAAGGTAAATGGAGCTCACAGGCTCATGAGAAAGCTGACCCAAGGACAAAGAGGAACAATACTGAGGACCCATGTCAGGTGGTGAGAATAAGTGTGTGGGTCTGTAAACAGGATACAAGGTGGGGAAAACAGAAGTGATTCCAGAAAATACTCAGGTCAAAGAATAAACTCAACTTCAAAAACCATCAGTACTGAGACCCCTCGGTGGCTCAGGAGTTGAGCGTCTGCCTTTGGCTCAGGGTATTATCCCAGTTTGGGGATCGAGTCCCATATCAGGCTCCCTGTAAGAGGCCTGCTTCTCCCTCTGCCTATGTCTCTGCCTCTCTTTGTGTCTCTCATGAATAAATAAATACAATCTAAAAATAAAAAAATAAAATAAAAAATACCAAAAACCATCAGTACTGTTACTTCCTCTAGAAGCTGGATTCATCCTAGCATCTGTCAGACTGAAATGCCATCTGGGGTCAGCCTGGGAGTTCAAAGTTGCCCTCTTAATGAGGTTGTCTCCCCATCAAGAGGTTTGGGATCCTGCCGCTTTCCAGATATAAACCATCCCCAAGCAACTAGCATAAAGAGGGCAGCATGCTAACAGTGTCCACACATCCTTCCATCCTAAGCTTTCTCATAATAGTGCACAAGTTTATCTCAATGAGCAATGATCTGACTGATCTCACAGCATAGCTCAAAAACTCAATGAAATGAAAATCATAAATAAAACAAAAGAGACGGGGAGTACAGATTCAAGAATCCTGCATACCGGGAAAATATTGGCTATTGAATATTAGGAGTTTGAGAAAAATAACATGGAGACATGAACTTGAAAAACAAGTTAGAATACTGCTTACCTGAATAAAGAACAATTTTTATAAGTAAACTCAACTACCAAGTAAGATTAATAAAAGCAATTTCAAAAGAAAAAAAAAGAATCACCCCTGGACCTAATCTGGTGAATTCTCAAATGTCAGCTACCAGAGAATATAAACAAATTATTTACATCGGGAAGAGAATTTGAATGGCACCAGATTTCTCACTGGGAACATCTGGAACATTGAGGAGTGGAGCCAGGCTTAAGGTTTTTGAGAGGTAAGGCTCTTATCCAGGATCCCTCTGCCTGGCCAATATCATGTCTAAAAAATGAAAAAGAGGGGTGTCTGGGTGGCTCGGTTGGTTAAGTGTCTGCCTTTGGCTCAGGTCATGATCCCAGGATCCTGAGATGGAGCCTGAATTGGTTTCCTCCTCAGCAGGGAGTCTGCTTCTCCCTCTGCTTTTCCCCCTGCTCATGCTCTCTCCCTCTCTTTCTCTCTCTCTCATAAGCAAATAAAATCTCTAAACAAAATGAAAAAGAAAAAAGAAGACCAAAGACATTAGACATCTCAATAAGACTCAATTAAATTCCTCCACTGAATGACACATAATCTGGAACAGTTTTAAAGAACTATTTGTTATATGCTATTTATGAAAAACAATAGCCAAGTGAAATCACAAAGAAAGCTTGGAAAGAAAGAGATGGGAAACTATATCAGGCAAGAGTAAACAAAATGAGAGTGGAGGCAATATGAAGATCAAAGTGGAATTTAAGACTAAGAGCTTTATTTTTTTAAGATCATTTATTTATTTACTTATTTGAGAGAGAGAGAGAGAGTACTAGGGGAAAGGAGGCAAAGGGAGAGGGAGAAGCAGGCTCCCCACTGAGCAAGGAGATCTACAAGGGGCTCAATCCCAAGACCCCGGGATCATGACCTGAGCTGAAGGCAGATGCCCAATCAACTGAGCCACCCGGGCATCTAGACCAGTCTAAACCACCCTAAGACCAGTCACTTTATTATTTTTTTTTTTTTAGACCAGTCACTTTAAATAGGACCAAGGAGATTAGGAGAGGGCTCCATCCTAACCACCCCCCAACCCCAAGGCCCTGCCTCCTCACATCACCAGCTTAGGGATGAGGGCTTCAACATCTGCATTTGGACAGACATAAACATTCAGTCCATAACAATTAGGCCACAAAAGAAACAGCAAAAATGTAGACATCCTGGTCAATGTGGAAGACTGAGATGATGAGAAAAGATGTCCTGCTCCAAATGAATGGAAATATTGAATAAAATACAACAGAATTTTGTTACACAGCTGAGCTCAAAAGCAAACATCAGAAAAAAACAGGTGGCACAAAGCACTCAGCTACTGCTAAAGTATCAATAACAGTGCAAAAAGCCTGGGGCGCCTGGGTGGCTCAGTCAGTTAAGTGCCTACCTTCTGCTCAAGTCATGATCCTGGAGCCCTGGGATTGAGCTTTTGCATCGAGCTCCCTGCTGAGTGGGAAATCTGCATCTCCCTCTCCTTCTGCCTGCCACTCTCCCTGCTTGTGGTCTTTGTCTAATAAATAAATAAAATCTAAACAAAAACAAACAAAGAAAAACCAAAAAACAAAAAGTGCAAAGTCTGGCAGAGTCCAACAGGAAAAAATCCTTCAAATAGCTCAGGGACATCGGGGCTAGGACAGTCCGTACTGGCAAAGAAGCTCTAGCTGCTGTGCTGGGAGAGGCTGGGAGCTGAAAGGAGCCACCAGTACAAAACCAGGACCTGCCAGGAGCAACTTGGCTCCTGAAACCAAACTAGAACAACTCTACCCCTGGGCCCAGGAAGCTTGCTTCCAAACCAGACCAAGCTATGGATGGGAAAAGAATAACCCAGGAGTAACTGGAATGACTGAATTAATATATTACAAAGTTTCCTCTTACCCATGAATTCAGAACTGCCCCCACATTTATTATTGGGGTACAGGTGCAAAACTATGCAATCTTTTATCTGATTACCAACTAGAACTGTACTATTAAGAACTATAGTCAACTGCATTGTATCCGTGCAGGCTGCTTCTTCACCTGAAAAAATATTTGCTGGGATACACCAAACTACACTGCAGCTGGTTCTTTCCACCATTATGACTCTGCCAGCCTGAGGTCAAGGGCATCCCACATTTCAGAAACTGTATGAGGCCCAGGCTTGGGACACAGAACAACTAAGACATTTCAGAAAGTATCGCATGTCTTTGAACCTCAGTTTCTTTGTCTGAAAATGGGAATGATAATAACTACTTTTGAAGGTTATCATAAGAATCAAATGAGATATGTAGAATAGTACCTATTAATAAACAAATGAGCGTTATTATTATTGTTACGTGTTTAGATATAAATCCCTCCTCGATCAGAAGAATTGCCCCAATGATTTATTTCTATTTTTGGCTTAAATATCTTGCTAGAATTCTTCTTTACAGCCAAATAATATTCTGCCATATGTTATTTATCCATTCATCAGATGATAGACATTTGGGTTGTTTCTACGTTTTGACTATTATGAATAATACTACTATGGACATTTGTATACAAGTTTTGTGTGGACAAGTGTTTTTCAATTTTCCTCGGTATACACATATATAAAAGTGGGATGCTGGATCATATGGTAATTCTATGTCTAACTTTTTGAGGAACTGCCAGACTGTTTTCCAAAGCAGATGCACCATTTTACATTCCCACCAGCAGTATATGAAGGTTCTGATTTCTCCATATCAGTAGGATGTTTTTAAGGCAACCAAGGAGCCACTGAAAATTGGGACATTCAGCATCCCCACCTCTTTCTTGGAGGGCATCACAAGTTGGTAAAAATCTGCTTCCCTTTCATTTGTAAAAATAGAGATAGAACGATAGGGGTTTGATCAGTCTTTCTCCTAATTTGTGGAGCTTTCTGGCATGGCAAACACCTTCCCCTCTGATTTCATCTTTTTATCCTAGAAATGAAAATGGCAGAGACAGAAACTTCTCATTAAAGTACCTATTTCGTCCAACATGATAGGGAACATACAAAACATGGTAAATAATGGTAAGAAATGTGGATTCAAACCTAAAACTTTAGAACATGTGAAAAGGCTCCACATACAATACAACCATATCTTTCACAAGCCTATTTGAGGATCAAAGGAACTACCTTGGTTCCAAAGAGAGAGATTCTCCTTGTCCTTCTTCCAGGCCTAAGAAAGCAAAGACCAGAGTGATGAAGAAATAAGCTGAGGAGCCAAGGTAGCTGTAACCAAAGGCCATCTCAAATTACCTAGAGTTCAGTGATTTTTCAAACGGTTTTAATAGAAAGAAGAACGAAATAAATAGCATGCTCAAACTTCTCATCAGAAGCCCAAACCATCCTGCTCTGCAGCAAACTGCATTCTTGGAGAGCATCATCAACCACGGCTGAAATGGACTTTAGATATGATGCATGAGGCTGGCCATATTTTGAATCTTATGTCCACATACGTTGAATAGAAAGGTTCAATTGGAGAGTTCTTTCAAGTGTAAAATGTAATTTTGTTGGTCATAGCCCAAAAAATCATCATGGTACAGAATGACTAATAGGATGCTACATCCTTTTTTTCCACAATCAACTACAAGAGGGAAAAAAAAAACCCCAGTGGAATATTCTTTTATGCGTTGCTTCCCCTATGCAATTCAAAGCACAAAGCAGTAGAGTAATAAAATTAAATATGCTATGATGGAAAAAAACAATTCCACCGTAAATAAGCTTTATTACTCCATCTGAGAAAGAAAACAGGGAGCCGGATCGTGTGTGACTCTTCCCTTTCAAAACCAAACCATAATCAAAAGCAAACAGGTTCAAAAACACAACAGAGATAACACTGGAATTTGCAGCTGTGATAGAGATCCGTGCTGTGAAACAGCTCCGCACAATGAAGGTGCAGAAGTGTGGTGTTTGGTTGTATTTGGGAGATGCCTATGAGGGGCTCAGACCTCTTGAATGGGGGGCCCAAACACTCCCAGGTTGGGATCAACAGCATGAGGTGCCATTTGAGCCTTGAACAGGAGCAGAACAGCCCCTGAGTAGGAGGTAGGGAATGATTTTAAGAATCTGCAGACTGCCATCCAGAGTGAAATATAGCCCTGCAGGTCCAAAGGCTCCTGGGGCTGTGTGTCACTTTCTACAGCTTGGGGAGATGTCTTAATCTTTCTCTATCTGTGGAGCCTCTTGAGACGGAGGAGGCTATTAGAAAGGCCTCAAAAGTGATCTCAACCCCATATAGGTTGGCATCTGAGATTTATCTTTGTCTCTGCATCTTAGGGCAAGACAGGCATGAACCTCAAGTAGATCCTCGGCCCATGTGTCACCCAAATAATTTTTATGATGATTTGTCCTCTTATGGCCAACTTCTCCATTTGTGCCTCTTATCCCCAGAATGGTCTAAAATGTTAGCTTCTGGTCACCAGGCATCACTGGGCAGGTAGCCCTGCTGCCACCACCAGAGTCTGTCACCATGAGGGAGGGGTTCCACATTCCCACAGGTGACTCCCTTGGCTCCCAGCCACTCTCTGCCTTAACTCTGTACTCCGGTGAGTTTCAGCCACCTTCTCCCATGATGGTGGCAGGGCCTGGACTTCCCCTGAATCTCTCTGCCTCTGAAGTCTCGCTCTCCAATGTGACACATGCACGCATCAGAATCCTAAGCATTCTAGCACTCAGAATCCCTCCCTTTCCATTCTGGCGGCGCTGGCTTCACTCACAGATCTCAGCAAAAACAAAAACAAAAACAAAAAAACCCACGCAAATCAAAAAGCAAAAAGAAACCAACACTTCTGTTAAGGTTAGAAAAAATCCAATTACCTCTTGCTCATCAAGGGGCTGGCTAATTATGGATTACAGGGGAATTAATGAGTCTTTCTCTTTCAAAGAATGATCATATATAAACATCTATACAGAAGAGAATCCATGTCATGCTTTTTAAAGCAATTGTTCTAATGCTTTAACCTCATCTCCTTCCTGTCAAAGTATAATTTTCAAAAAGTTAAACTCATGACTCTCATACAAATATAAAATGAACATGTGTCCAAAATGTATTTGACTCATTAATGAGCAAACTAGTACGACAGGAAAGATGGTTCAAAGAGCATTTGCAGAATCTATGACCTTTAAACACAACACAGAATGTTAAAATCACTGCTCAGTTAGGTACAAAACTGGTTAATGCCCTACATGGGAATTAAATCATAACCTTTGTGGTTATTTTTTTCTAAGGGACAGAAATCGACAGGTTAACATGTAACTCTACTGTGTCTGAGCTTATCAACCAGTAAATAGTTAAGTCAAACAGGAATATCTTCCCCTCAAGAATCAAATAATCCTTGGGTGAGCCTGTCAAACAGTGCCTTGGTATGACCTTGAGAGGACATGCCCCTTTGCCTTCTATCTAAGTTTTGGATAATTTTTCCGAACAATCTTTAAGGAGAGAAAATTCTAAACTAGTTATCTCAAAATCTCCACACCTATTCCCTCCTAAACTTAAGAAAGAAAAAAAGAAAACCATAAGGACATCACTCACACTCCATTGGGCTCTTGATGACCAAAGAATGATTGTCACCTGGTAGAATTTCAGACAGCATGACTCAGCGGTAGGAATGGTATTTTGGCAGCCCGCCCTCCCATCACACAGATGGCCACCAGCTCTCCCAAGACCAGTCCTGGCCAACAACACAGACACTTTGAGTTCCAGGATAGCTCATTCAGGAATGGATTAGGTGAGTTTATACCTTCATCAAGACATCACAGAATTGGAACTTCAAGGAACCTTCTGGAAAGTCTCCCTGGATCTTCTAGGACAGATGGTGTTTCTTCTATTCAGTCCTCCCAGGGCTGAGCAAGCCCACTACCGGTCCATGCCAAGCTATCATCAGCCTCCCTGGCGAGGATCTTTTCTTCAAGCTCTCTTCATCAATCTAAGGCCATTTCTTCTTCTAGCCTCTGTGAAAATGCCTTGCAATTGATCAGTGTTTTCATCTAGAACCTCTTAAGACAATTTTTAAACCTTCATTTCTTTTAGGCTAAATAACCCAAATTGCTATCATTTTCTTAATTTTATTATTAGTTGTGCTTCGTTGAGCCCTCTTGGGCCTCTCCTAAAACCAGGCACAACAAAGCCCCCGGGGGGATGATGACTTCATAAACCAAGTTTGCTGTCTTCTGCACCATATGAGCTTTCTCTCTAAACAAAAGCCTGGCCTCGCTCACCTGTCTGCCGTCAAGACCCATTAGGTTGTTTCTCCTATTGTTTTGCTTGCTCAGACCTCCTTCCCTTCTTTCCTCTCTTCCTCCCCTTTTCCTTCCTCTCTATTTCTTTCTTTCCTTCTTTCCCTCTTCCCTTCCTCTTGCTCCCTCCCTCATTCTTTTCTTCCTTCTTTTTCTTCTCTTTTCTTTTTTCCCCTTCTTTTTTCCAGTATAATGCTTCAGTTTTTATGCTTCTTTTTTTAACTGAAGTACTATTAACATACGGTGCTACTTCAGTCTCTACTCATAAGGTGCCACTCAGTCTCTCTTCATTGTTCTTGGAAATATTTCTGCTATGTTCCTCAGCACATGGTCATTGTTTTTAAAAAGTTAGCAATTATAGCTAACAAAAAGAAGAAAATGAAAGTTACCCATCATCACACTTCTCAGAGACATCTGCTCATATGTTGATGCTTTGCATTTCAGGGTTTTTTCCTTGATACATGTATTTTTAAGAAGCAATCAGACTGCATTGTACTGCTCTTCAGCTCTAGGATCAGGGTCCCACACTGCCATCTGCTCAGAGCCTCCTCACTCTCAGGCTGCTGGGTCACTGCATTAGGCTGTCACCATTGCTATAACCCAATTCAACGTAAAGCAGCTCCTGGCCTCAGAAGCAGTCCTAGCAGCCACTCAGATCAGTTTAGGAGGCAAAATAAAATGAATCCACCAACAGTGATTCATTTAACCAGAGAGAAAGCCGTAGGTGGAAGAACATGCTGGCCAGTCCTTGGGAGATGCTCAGAAGGAAGGCAAAGCGAGATATTTATTCAAACCAAAACTCCTTTGTTCCGTCTTTGGAGTCTCCCCAGGTTTACACCAGCGATCTTCTCCAGGGTGCTCTGGGGCCCCACAGCAGGTTTACCAGCTGCCTCCATAAGAGCTTCGGCGCATCACTGCAGCTAAAGCAGTGGTTGTCATCCTAAGAGAGTTGGCTTAGTGTCTACCCAGTCCCTTGCGATGACCCTCATAATAGGTGGTTTTCTTCCAAGTTGGCATCAACCTAATGATATTTCTGTGTTCAAGATTATGCCAACATCCAATCACTGACTTTCTAGTATATTTCATGAACTCCCATTGATACTACCAATGAACCCATCTGTATTTTTTACTGTTTTGTAGAGCTAGTTCTCTTTTCTTTTGAGGCAAATTCTGTTTTATTTCCATAGTAAGCTTATGTACCTAAAATGCCATCAGGCATTGTTGAAATTTCATCTTATTCTCATTGATGTGTCATAAATATTTTCTCATGCTATTTAGCATATGTTGATTTTTACCAGTGGCAGAGTAAATCCATACACAATTTATTTCAATAATCTCCTACGATAGCACATTTTGGTGATTTTCAACTTTTTGGTATCATTAGAGATTAATTTGGTGAACATCCTGGTACCTTAGCTCTATGTGTCATCATGATTCAGGCTAAATACCCACAAGTATAACTTAGGCCATAGGGCATGCATGCATGTTTTTTTTTTGTTTTGTTTTGTTTTGTTTTTGTTTGTTTGTTTTTTACTTTTGCTACCTACTGCCAATGTGGCCTTGGTAATTTATGTTTTACATCTACAGGTATTTTGCTGTACTTTTCCTTACTAATCTTTATCTACTTTTTGACTAGATAATCCATTCTCCACCTAGGATGTATGAAAGGGCTGTTGGAGCTGGCTCTCTTAAAACGAGAGATTTCATAGCCCAGGATGCTTTAATTTTAGATATACCATTCCATCTTGGAAAATTCCTCTTCATTCATTGCACTGCAACGTGTCAAGCACCATTCTAGGCAAAATACGTGCAGTGGTGAAAAATACAGCAGGCGGTAGAGGGCACTGCCAGAACCAAAGTATGGAAGCCAAAGTGGGGGAAAGGGCTAAGGTGGGAGATAAGATGAGAGGTAATGAGGTAACCAGATCGAGTTAGAGTTAGACTTCATATGCCATTAGGACTTCAGCTTTTACTCTGGGTGAAACAGGAGCCATCACAGAATTTAAGCAGAGAACTGATGTGCTCAAGCTGCTGAGTTGAAGTCAGACCAGTGGGTGCCAAGAGCAAAACAGGGAGCACCATGAGGATATGGAGTGGGTTGAACAGTATCCCCCTAAGATGCACATCCCCCCAGAATCTCAGAATGTGACCTTATTTGGAAATAGAGTCTTTTCATATGTAATTAGTTAAGGATCATGAGGTGAAATTATCCTGGACTTATGGTAGGCTCTAGATCAAAATCTGATAGCCCAAGAAGAGTAGACATAGAGAGACACAGGAAGAAGCCATGTGAAGACAGAGGCAGAGACTGGAATGATGTGGCCACAAGCAAAGAAAATGTCAGAAGTCACTCAAAGCTGGAAGAAACAAGGATCTTGTTCGAGAGCCTTGGGAAGGAAAGTAGACCCAGAGACACCTTGATTTCATGCTTCTGGTCTCCAAAACTAGGAGAGAAAAAAAATTTTTTTTAAGTCCCCTAGCTCATGGTACTCTGTTATGACAGCCCCAGGAAACTAACCCAGGAGGTTTTTTTTTTTAAAAAAAAAAAATTTTTTTTAAGATTTATTTACTCATGAGAGACACAGAGAGAGGCAGAGACACAGGCAGAGGGAGAAGCAGGAGCCCTGCAGGGAGCCTGATGTGGGACTCGATCCCAGGATCCTGGGATCACACCCTGAGCCAAAGGCAGACCACTGAGCCATCTAGGCATCCCTAACCCAGGAGGTTCTTGTTGTGGTCTAGATGATGTGGTTTGACCCCTGGTGGTGACAATGCAGGAGATGAGAATCCGTTAGATTTCAGGTATGGTCTGAAGGTGAGAAAACAGATCGCTGAGGGGACAGGAAAGGAGATACGAAGGGAAGTGAGGAATCCAGGATGATTCTAGGATTTGGGACTTGAGCCAGTGGAAGGTGAGAAAGACTCAGAAGATTGGGCTTGAGGGGGTGAGGGGTAGGGAAGTAGGAGCTCAGTGTTGATGTATGAAGCCTGAGGTGCCTGTCAGGCTTTCAGGGAAGATGGAGTGTAGACACTGGAAATTACTAGTATGGTGTCAAGGACAGAAATCCATGCTGGAGACAAAAACTAGGAGTATGTATATGCAAAACCAGAGCAGTAGATGTGAGAGTAGACACAGAGGAGGTGGAGCCTAGAGCACCCCAACACTAAGAGTCAGGGAAATGAGAAGGAACCAGCCCAAGGGCCCACAGAGGACACAAAGGAAGAACAGAGCCATGATGCCCTAGAAACTCAGTGAAGGTGCCATTTCCAGCAACTGTGGCTGTGCTGACAGGAGTGAAATGAGAGCCAAGTGGCCAGTGGGCTTGGAGACCTTGACCTGATTGATGTGAGCCTGATAAGAGTGAATCCAAGGAGGCATGGAGAATGCACCTCAATACAAAAGGTTCTTTTGTTTCATTCACCACTGTGTTCACTAAAGAGTCAGAAGAGAAGTGATGAGCACACGTAACTTTTGAGAAGGTTTCTCAAGAGTAGGTTTTCTCAGAAAGAACTCACAGCTTGTTTTTTGCTGATGGGAATGACCAAAAGACAGGGGAAATCTGGTGATGCAGGAGGAAGGGGGGGATTTGCTGGAGTGGGGCCCCCAGTAGGCATGAGGGGACAGGCACCCAGGCACAGGGGAGACCTGACCCCTCTAGCATTGTGGGCAGTGCATCCAGGAGGGAAGGTGGGATGCAGTTATAGATACAAGGAGGACAGCAGGTGTGGTTTGAGCATTTGTGGAACTTTTTCTGTTTGCCTTAATTTTTTCAGCAAAATAGGGAGCACGATCAAAAGTTGAGGGTGAAATGGGAGCAAAAATGTACCAGAAGACTGAAGAGAAGGGAAGGAAAGATTTACCTGGGAAGGATGGGAGTCAACTGGATAACAGAGTTACCTGTGCCAACAAGCACCAAGGCCCAAATGTGATCTCCTGAAGAGTCCAATCGCAGAAAAGTATTCTTCTCCTGGCATAATACATGCAGAGCAATGACAATTGACCCCTACTTACAACGTTCACAAAAATTAACTTGAAATGGATCAAAGACTTAAACAGAAGACCTGATACCATAAAATTCCTTGAAAAAAAATATAGGGAATTAACACAGATATTGGTTGTGGCAATACATTTTTTACACATGATGCCCAAAGCACAAACAACAAAAGGAAAAAAAATCAACAAATGGAACATCAAACTTAAAAGTTTCTGCACAGCAAACACAACAAGGGGCCTAAAAGAAAGAAAAGACGGGGATCCCTGGGTGGTGCAGCGGTTTGGCACCTGCCTTTGACCCAGGACACGATCCTGGAGACCTGGGATTGAATCCCACATCGGGCTCCCGGTGCATGGAGCCTGCTTCTCCCTCTGCCTGTGTCTCTGCCTCTCTCTCTCTCTCTCTGTGACTATCATAAATAAAATAAAAAAGAAAGAAAGAAAAGACAACCTACAAAATGGACAGAATTTTTGCAAACCCTATATCAGATAAGGGGTTAATATCTAAGGAACTCAGGGATCCCTGGGTGGCGCAGCGGTTTGGCGCCTGCCTTTGGCCCGGGGCACGATCCTGGAGACCCGGGATCGAATCCCACGTCGGGCTCCCAGTGCATGGAGCCTGCTTCTTCCTCCGCCTGTGTCTCTGCCTCTCTCTCTCTCTCTGTGACTATCATAAATAAAAAAAAAATTAAAAAAAAATATCTAAGGAACTCAGTCAACTCAACAAAACAATTTGATTTGAAAAATGGGCAGAAGAACTAAATAGACATTTCTCCAAAGAGGACATGAAAATGGCCAACAGGTACATGAAAAGATGCTCAATATTGCTCATCAGCAGAGAAATGCAAATCAAAACCACAATAAACTATCATCTTACACCTGTTAGAATGGTTATCATCAAGAAGACAAGAGACAACAGGTGTTGACAAGTATATGGTGAAAAGGGCATCTTTATACACTGTTGATGGGAACTGGTCCAACCACTAGGGAAAACAACATGGAGGCTCCTCAAAAAAATACAACTAGATCAACCATATGATCCTACAATTCCAAGAGCGATCCCAGTCTTGGTTGGGGCAATAAGAAGGACCTGTTTTAGAAGAGGCTGAGGAGATCAGAAATTTGGCTTATGACTGAGAGTCCCAGGGGCACAGGAAATAGGCTTCAGGATTAGAGAAGGAGATGGGTCAAAAGATGGAATAGACTGAACAAAATGGGAGATTGGGTTGCCAAGGGTGAGGGATGACCTGGAAATCCTCCCCTTCTCATGGGGACTCTCACAAACAAGAATAAAGGGCATCACTGTATTATTAGTCCCAAAGTTCTCAAAGGAGACGGCAGAGGCAGATTCTGTGTGTGTGCACAGGTGTGCTAGAGCAGGGGATGTGAAGTGGGGGGAAGTAAAAACAAGAGGTGGTGTTTCTAGAAGCACACAGAATCCAGGCATCTGTCTTCATTCCTGCCAGTGGCAGGGTGTGACCAGGGCAGTGGTCTTTGACTCTCATGATCTGTATTTGTATAGAAAGCGTTGCCTTTCTGTTTTCTTAAGTTAGAAAAAATGACAATCCAGGAAGGAAATTCGCAAAGTAAAAAGACACTTAATTGGAAAAAAAAACAAAAAAACAAAAAGACCTATCACAAAAATAAGCTCATGCCTGGGGTGCCTGGGTGGCTCAGTCAGTTGGGCATCTGCCTTCAGCTCAGGTCATGATCCGAGAGCCCTGGGATGGAGCCCCATTGTCAGGCTCTCTGCTCAGTGGGGAGTCCGCTTCTCCCTCTCTCTCTGCCCCTCTCCCCTCCCTGCTCATGCTCTCAAGTAAGTAAAATCTTTAAAAAAATAAAACAAAACAAAAAAAGCTCATGCCTACTAATAATTGATAAAATGTAAGTTTAAAAAAGTAGCTTTTGACACTCTTTAGACTGGCAAAGCTTTTTTTTTTTAAGATTTTATTTTATTTATTCATGAGAGACACGGAGAGAATGAGAGAGAGAGAGAGAGAGAGAGAGAGAGGCAGAGACACAGGCAGAGGGAGAAGCAGGCTCCATGCAGGGAGCCCCACCTGGAACTTGATCCCGGGTCTCCAGGATCACGCCCTGGGCTGAAGGCAGCGCTAAACCACTGAGCCACCCAGGCTGCCCTGTTTTTTGTGTGTGTGTGTGTGTTTTTTTAATATAATACCATGTATTCAGAGGTGTCTGAAACAGGAATTCTCAAATCTTGTGTGGGGTGTATAAGTTGGTACTATGACTTTGAGAGAAATCTGGCAATAACTAGTAAAAGTGAAAATGAAAATACCCAATGAGCCAGCAATTTAATGTCTAGTGAAATACACATATGCCCCAGGAGTCATCTGCCAGGAAGCGTACTGCGGCATTGCTTGCTACACTGCAAACTTGGACTTGCCCATTAAGAGGCTAATGGCCAAAGTGTGATGTAGTCACACATGGCATCTATGGGACAATGGGGATCAATGAACTAGATCTACACAACAGCTATCAAAATGATAGTGTTTAATGAAAAAAAATGGTGCTTAAGTGCTGAAGCCTCCATACCATGAATCCATTTAGTTCCGTACAAGTCCACAAGGCAGTCTTATAAGTTGTAACCCCATATGTATGTAGTGGAACATATATATAAATGAGATAAATGATGCACACTGACTTTAGAATGATGGTCAGTTCTTGGAAGACTTGGTAAGAAGAGATACAAAAAGGGACCTCAACATTATCTAACATTTTATTTCTTTGAAAGAGCTGAAGTAGAGCAAAAATGCAGTATTAGCTGAATCTTATTGGTAAGTACCTCAAGTCTGTTCTAGGATCTTCTGTACTTTTATGTATGTTTGCATTTTTAAAAAAGGAGACTGTTTCTAGTTTAGCAACCCACCTGCAAGTTTTAAGAAAGAAAGTGAAGTATGAATAGTGCTGTAAGGTGAGGACAATCATTGTTATGACATCACATTTGAGCAGAATAGAGATTTAACCCCAAAGCATTTCATTATGATTAGGAGGAACGAGGGATTGAGTAGAGATTTTAATATTTGGCTGAACCATGTTAAATATCTTATGCCATATTATTATATTCAGATCTGGTACAAGGTATATGGAAGAAGAATAAGCTTTCGAAGCATTGGTTGTAACCATTAACTATAAAGTCAGTGCCTTTAAAATTCCTTGTAATTTTGCCTTGTGACCAAACTTTTGCTCTTGCTTTAAAAGTGATTAAAATGTATTTGATTTGGAGAATGCTGTGAAAATCATTGAGCTATCACAGAGTCTTGCCAGGGGTGGCAGTGGGGGATTGCTATACTACTTATCAAATTATCCCTTTCCATGGCCCTAGCTAAACCCTACAGGAATATGCCTGCTGGTATATAAATGGAGCACTGCATCAAGGCTCTTCTCTTATAGTCATGGCTCTTTTGGCCACATCGCCAAACCCTTCTGCCAAGGTACTTTCTAAAAGAAGGGTTTGTGTGGACATGTAGTTTTCTAGTGGACGGGACTATGGAGAATGAAAGTATGTGTGGATGAAAAGGGGAGGCAGGATGGTGGAAGACAACCAGACAAGCAAAGTAAGAATGATGTTGGGAATAGAAATTGCCTTTATTGTAGATAAATGTCAGAGAATTACAGAAATATGTCAAAGGAGTTCTCAGCAGAAAAACAAAGCATGAGCCAGAGTCACATAAGAGTCCATTCTTATTATTCAAGACAGTAGGTCTTATAAAGGTGGGGTGCAAACAATCGTTTAGAGAATACTAACCCATTGCTCCTAGGAGATACACAGGGTTAGGTTCCTGTGAGCCTCTGGTCACCTTTATGCCAACCCATCAATACACAATCTTGCTTTATGTGTGTTTCTTTTTAAAGAGACCTTATTTGGTGCATCTGGGTGGCTCAGTGGTTAAGCATCTGCCTTCAGCTCAGGTCAGGATCCCGGGATCCTGGGATCGAGTCCCACATGGGGCTCCCTGCAGGGAGCCTGCTTCTCCCTCTATGTCTTTGCCTCTCTCTCTGTCTCTCTCTGTGTCTCTCATGAATAAATAAAATCTTTTAAAAATAAAATAAAAAATAAAGACACCTTACTTAATTTATATTGATTCATTAACATGAAAAAAAAGGCAAACAATACTGTAACCCCTGCCTCACTGAGTCTAATCTAACACACGTTTTCTTCGTAAAGTACATCACAGCCTTCTCATGCTTGGGAATACCAACCACTATGGTTGGGCCATTTAAAACACAGAGGTCACCAACAAAAAGCACACAGAGGCAAACAACATGACACTAAAGAGATGGCAAAAAAGACACTTGTTCACAATAGAAGAGCTGAAACAAGGCTGAGTGTCACCTAGTACAACCCCAGCTGGGAAAGGACTCAACAAGAGACTCAAATTTTCACCTCCCCACCCGTGAATGACTGAAAATACTGTGAGTATTGATTCGGGGGCTTACAAATAAATTTTTGTGAGTAGGCAAATTCACAAGAATCTTTGAATAATGAGAAGTGACAGTTAACAGAGTCTGACATCTATCAAAAACAACAACAGGGGCAACTGGGTGGCTCAGTTGGTTAAGCATCTTAAGCATCTGCCTTCAGCTTGGGTCATGGTCCTGGGATTGAGCCCCATGTCTGGCTCCCTGCTTGGGGAGTCTGCTTATCCCTCTCCCATCTCCCCTCCCGCTCAAGTGCACATGTTCTCTTTCTCAAATAATTTTTTTTTTTTAAGCAATATCTAGTCCTCCACAAAGAGATACTTACATTTTGGGATTCGTTTGTACAAAGAATGTGACATCCAAGTCACTTAGCTCAACCCAAGCGTTAGAAAAACAATGGTCTCCCACTTACTAGGAATGGAGAGATGGAGTCCATTTTGCATATTCCTTACTTCTGGCATTGTCCACTGAACAATGCATCTTGTCTTTTCCACTCACAATGGAATCATCTCAGGCAGATCTTCTCTGGGAAATGGGATGAAATCACATTTCTTTCCCCAGAGGAGGCACAGCTTAGCTTGTTCTGGGGGGAAAAGGGTACAGATGCGACACACAGACACCCATTCTGCAGCACCAGTCACCACCTGCAGCACCCCAAAAGGTGCTCAGCACTGTGGAGACTTCTCTAGCTTCAGGAATCTTTTGCTGATCGCCCTGCTGGGCTCGGGGGACCTGGGGCTGTGCAGGGGTATTTAGGCACTGCTGCTGTCACTATATTTAGGAGTTGATTATTGGGGTCGTGGTGCACCTCTCCCAAAAAAAGACTCTGCCACCACCCAGTGACTTCTTGGCCACCATACCGTGTTTTCCTCCTGTGGAATAATAGAGTGCCTCGTGCCTGCGCTTGGTTTGAAGTCCATGTGCCTTAAAGCTGTGCTCTCAGAGTATGTTGGCCATTTGAGCCCAGCAAATCCTGTGCTGGCCCCTGGCACACCCTTTGCTGTCTTGTGTTCAGGCACGGTCTGTTTAAATAGCCCCACAAGAGCCCACGGGCAGGCCATGAAAACAACAGCTATGCTTATCAGAAGATGAAGAGAAGTGTGCGAAGAATAAGCCTCTGAGAAATTATTTTAACCCTTCCCCATCTCCCCATGAATCACTGATGGAATATAATCCTTCAGCAAACCAGGCAATGAGCCCTGATCCAGGGCCTTGAAGACCAGCTGGTTCACTGGACACATTTTCCATCCAAAGACTGAAGCCTGAGGCCAAGGGAAGAAAAGAGAGTGTGCAAGACCCTGTGGCTGGAGCGTGGCAACACACAGCCATTAGGTAGGTCTCTGACTCCAAGTTCTATGCTTGTAACACTACATTTTTTTCAAGACGACCAAGGATCCCACGTGCCTTGGAAAGCTACCACCACCACCACCATTCTGGCCTGCTCCCAGAGACAGAAGACAGGGCAGCTCTTGGCAGGTGACATTCCAGGTCAATCTCAGGTGTCATCATCTCTGTCCCTGAGCCCTCCCAGCAAAACGTGGCAACAGCCCAGACCACAAAAGGAATGATTTCTACTTTCAAAATGCTCCCACACGCAGCATTTCAGAGCACACCCAGTTCAGCTGGGGGCACTGGGCAAGCACACGGTCTGCCTGCTGGGGGGGCATCTGAAAACCTTGCCTCAACCCCCTTTGTACCTCTCCGTGGTGAATTTGTATAATCCTTTCTTTCTTACAAACATGCAGACAGGGTCGAGGGTTGGTCAGTTAGGATACACATTTTACAGCAAGTTAATATGCACAGTACTAGTTCTTGGCTCTTCAAAATGATCCTTTCAATTCAAGAAGCCCTTCACGAAATGTCTCATCACCAGCAGAGAGGGACTTGGACCCTCCCTGAACCCCCAATCTCTCGTACACGCCAAGCCCGCGCCACCACCAGACCATACCTGCCTGACCCCAGGTGCTCCAGAAACACGCTGTGTGGTTTTGCCCTCTCCCACCTCCTACCACCTATGCTCCACACTCGCTCCCATGCTTGTTTAAACACTCTCTCTGCTGGAAAACTGCCCCCACCCAGTTCCAAGCGCTGATGAGACCAGTTGTTTCCACAGCATTTAGTTTGAATCCTAATGATTATGTTTATCATAGCCTGTTTTCAGATAGCACAGTATTTCCACCTCTCCTATCTATGAGGGCCTTGGGGTCAGGGTCACTGCCTATTCATCTTTGCATCCTGCCATGTGTGCACTTTATAAACACACCCCTGGAGTACAGAGAAAAAAAAAAAAAGCTCTTCGGGAAAATACAGAGCAGAGGCAAAAACGTGCAGAAAGGAGGCCTGGTCTCCAGGGTACACGGACGCTTTTATTGTTGTTCGCATGACTTCTCTTTGAAGACCTGAGATTAAAAAACACACCACCCCCAGCTCCAAGAAGTCCCAGATCCATGCTCTCCCTTCTTACAATGATAAAGAAGCCTGGGTCCATGGTCCAGGTGTGGTGTAGGAAGGGTCCAGGGCGGTACATCGCTTGGAAGCTGCCCATCGGAGAATGGCCTATTCTTCAAGGACTGTAGGCACCCACCTGTGGCAGGATGCTGTGAGCCCAAAGTGGACTTTCATTCAAATCACCAATCCAATTAATTCCTCCCACTGTAGCCTTGGCCAAGTCACTTATTTTCTCTAGGCCCTGGGTGTCCCATCTGCAGAATGGGTATAATACTTGCCTCACAGAGTTGAAAGGAATGTAAAGGAATACGGGTTCTATCGAGTTCTTGCTGAAAGTCTCTCTGGTGTACTGGCAGGTAACCCCAGCTGCATCGGGGGAGACAATGACTCCACTGTAAGTAGGGAAGCACAGTTCATGCTTTCAATCTTCCTAACCCTTCAATCAAATATTTCACTTCAATCAACACGAATGTGTTTTTTTGGCAAAAACCTAAGCAGCTCACTTGTGCTTAATGGTCCTTCCTTACTGACATTCCACGGTACAGGGCTTAGTCATTTCCGATTTAGACACTTGCCAAATGCTTCCTTGACTTGTCAACGTCTCCAGGAAACAGCTTACAAGACACACCTGAGACTAGCTTCTTGGGGCCCCAACCTCCATCTCACTCTCCACCTCCCTCCCTTCACCCCATGTGAAAAACAAAGTGCTTCTGGAAGCTCATTCTCGTCCGTCCAAAGTGAACCACAAGTAGTCAAGGTAACAAATCCAAGGAAGATGCATCGTTTCAAGGGAACGTTCCAGAATCACTGCTTCACCTTGGAACCTGACCTCCTGTGCTTCTGGGGCTCAGTGCACCTCGGCAGACTCCGACCCTCCAACTTTATCCCTGCGGGTCTTATCTTCCAGCTCTGACCGGATTCTTTGTCAGGACCCTCTCTTCCCCACCACTCCCCGCTCTCCAGCTCAGGGTCTCAGGGAAGGCTCATCACCTCCAGGCTTCAGCTCACCAGCAGTTGCTTTGCAGCATGCCCACCTCACACCGTCCCGAAAGCACCACCTTCTCCCCTACTAGCCCACATAGACGGGGGCTGCCTTTGTTGGCGGCTCTCCCTCCAGCATCTTGCCCATAGAAAGCCACTGCTGGAGCAGACCAACCACCAGCCTGGGTAGGAGGACCTGCCACTCTTGGCTCTGACAGCAAACACACAGCCTGGAAACGACCTACATGCATGCCCCACTCAAACACCCAGTATTCTGAAAGGGGACAGGGGTCCCTGAGTGGCTGAGGGTCCAGCTGTGAATCAGCAGCTCAGAGGGGAGAGACCGTGGCTTCCTTCTGGAGCTTCCAAGGAGGGCGAGTGGCATGCTGCATGGCTGCCCTACTTAGCCAGCCTCCTTCCTGACACTCTCTAAACTGTGCCACAGGATTCTGAACGCTAGCATGACCTGGAATGCTCAAGAATGTCAGTCGACTTCCCAAGGACTACCAAGCACAGGAAAAGAACGTGCCAGCACCACACTCAGGCCATGAGGACAACTGCTACTACCGGAGCGGTAATGAACCACCCAAGACATCCAGGTGTCTTGTTTAACCTGGGAGGACAAGGACAAGCTGGCTGTGACTGGAGGGAAGAGACCACGTGGTGTCAGGGTCTCCAGTTCAAGATCCCAGCTGTCATCTGGTAGTGGCGGGGTCAAAGTCCTATCACCCTGAGTCTGTTTTCTCATCCAAACACCAGGGGTGACGATTCTTTCCCATAAGGCTGCTTAAAGGACTAAAGGAGGTCCTGGAAAAAACGTGTGCAGCACAGAACATGGCACGAATGGTTCACGGACGCAGCTTTAAGGAGAAGGAAAAACTTAGCCTAGGGAGCACCTGAGTGAAAGTGCAAGCAAACCATTCGGGAGGAGTCTGTGCTCTCTTGCCCTGGCCGAAAGCCCGTGCTTTCAGGAAATTCCTAATGAAGCAGGAAGTAGCATATTTTCCCAGATAACCTCCACTTTATCCCTTTTATTTCCAGTCTACAGTTTTAATGACCCTCTTTACTGAACTGCTCTTCAAAGAGACTTTATTTTTTAAAGAGTTTGACAGAGAGAGAGAGAGAACAAGCAGGTGGAGCAGCAGGCAGAGGGAGAGGGAGAAGCAGGATCCCCATGAAGCAGGGAGCTTGATGCAGTACTTGATCCCAGGACCCCGGGGTCATAACCTGAGCTGAAGACAGATGCCTAACCGACTGAGCCAACCAGGTGCCCCAAGAGACTTTATAGTATTTCACCTCTGGAGGAAGTGGAAGGTCCGTGTTATCTGGGTTCTGGAGAAAAAGAATGAAATCCAGGGCAGCCTGGATTGCTCAGTGGTTGAGTGTCTGCCTTCGACCCAGGGCATGATCCTGGAGACCCGGGACAGAGTCCCGCGTTGGGCATCCTACATGGGGCCTGCTTCTCCCTCTGCCTGTGTCTCTGCGTCTCTCTCTGTTTCTTATGAATAAACAAATAAAATCTTAAAAAAAAAAATGAAATCCTGCCATCTGCAACAACATGGATGGACCTAGAGGATATTAGGCTCTGTAACTCAAAGACAATCACTGTACGATTTCACTTCTGTGTGGAATCTAAAAAACAGAACAAAACAGAAACAGACTCATAAACACAGAGAACAAACCGGTGGTTGTCAGAGAGGAGGAGGGTGGGTGTGGGACGGGCAGCTGAAGGGATGAAGAGTACAACATTCCGGTTATAAAATCAGTCAGTCGTGGGGGTATAACGTACGGCACAGGGAACACAGTCACTAATACAATAGTACCCGTGGATGGGGACAGTGAGTTATCTAGACCCGTCAGAGTGATCACATTGTGCATGTGTAACGTGTAAAAATATCAACACACGATGCTGTATATTGGAAACTAATAGAACATTGTGTGTCAGTTACATGTCAATTAAAAACAAACAGAAGAATTCAGCAAAGTGACAAACCTGATCGCCCAAGGCAGAGACGGGCAGCATGTCGGAGGGAGGAGGCTGGGATTAGGGAGGATCCCGGCTCCTCCTGTTTCTCAGGGCACCTGTCTTGCACACCTGTGTCTCGGTCTCATCATGATTTCAGAGGCAGAGGCCACATCTCTGGGGCCCTTCCTGCTTTAACACGATCCGATTGTATAAATTCGTATAACCAGACTCTACTTAGTAGCTGGTACTGGCCCCAACAACATACGCACAGAAACAGTCACTGGGTTGCTGAGACACCCGTGCAGAGCATCCCTTTGGGAAGGTTGCTCAATTTCTTCCGATTCACGAGCTCTGAAAATGAGGAGGAGGTGCCAGTAACTGTTCCAGGAAAAAGCTGCCTCCTTACTCGCCTCAGAAGCCATTTGGCTGCCAGAGACACAGGGTCCTCAGCCTGGGGCAGAGGCCCCAAGTGGACTTTTTTAATTTTTTAAATTTTTAATTTTTTTTTTGTTCTTAAATATTTTATTTATTTATTCATAGAGACACACACAGAGAGAGAGAGGCAGAGACACAGACAGAGGGAGAAGCAGGCTCCATGCAGAGAGCCCAACACGGGACTCGATCCAAGGTCTCCAGAATCATGCCCTGGGCTGCAGGCGGCACTAAACCGCTGCGCCACCGGGGCTGCCCCAAGTGGACTTTTTATAAAGGAAAAAAAAAATTTTTAAGGCTGGTAGCACTTACTGATGCTAAGACTGCAGTGTTAACTAAAGCTCACAGAACAGATGATCTGGAACTGACCAGGAATGAAATTTCAGTTTCTAGATCAGTTCTCTGGCAGGCCGAGGGAATAAGAGTTGGAGGCAAACTGGAGCACACCAGCTGCTTTCTCTTCTATTAACTCTCGATGCTCTTCAAACTCGCCTCAGTGCGATGCAGTCAGTTGAAACTACAGGATGCCAGGGGATGGTGGCTTCACTTCCCTGGAGCTTGGTGGAGCAGAGCAGACCCTGTCTCTGGCGAGGTACTACACCAAGGTTACCACATAAAGTACAGAACACCCAGGTAAATTTCAATTTCAAATAAACAACACATCGTTTTTGGCTATAAGTACATTCCACACAATATTTGGAGCATACTTATGGGGAAAAAAAATGCTTCATTGTTTATCTGAAATTCCAATTTAACTGGACACCTTGCATTTCTATTTGCTAAATATGGTACCTTAATTACATCCATTTCAAGCAAAGACTAGTTGGTTCTTAGTCTCAGAGTATAACAACATCACCAAACCAACCTCTCCCCCTGCCAAAACAAAAAACTCTCAAAACAAAACTTGCCTTTTTATTTCCAGGACATGTTTTTTAAAAGTAGGTCTGTAAGTATCTAATAATAATAAAAAAAAAAAAAAAAACAGAAAAAAGAGATGGATCTTCTTCTAAGTCTCCCTATTTAAGAGCTCGGCACGCCACTGGCCATAGACACTGGTACCAGCTAGTTCTTTGGGCAACCCTCACCCCAAAAGCGACTGGCTCCCGACTCATTGGGGTAGGGGGAGAAGGGAGGAAGAGCAGAATTCAAAGATGGCTACTTTTGCAAAGAGACCCGCTGGGGCAGAGGGACAGGGGAGGAGGCAGGACAGGGGAGGGCGGAAGAATGAGAGGAAGCAGTGCCAGAGCCCAAGCCACAGAACATACATGTCCCTCTACACAGAACACCCACCCAACCACAAGCTACCTGTGAGGTAAAGGAAAAAGTTATGGCTTTAATAGAATGCCAGTAGTTGAAGGACACATTCCCACCCCACCCTCATCCCTGACTTCTCCCCAGTCTCTGCATTTGCGCTGAGAACCAGGGAACCCCTGCCCACACACTGCTGGTTTTCTGGACAGACAGAAGCTGCAGGGCCTCAGGCAGTAAAGGGCAGTTCACTACGCTGGGGTAGGTGAAGAGACAAACACCTCCCCAAGTTTTTCTGAAATTGTGTTTATTATCCTGGTCAAAAGTTACTCATCCGATACAGTAGTCTTGAATTTTCATTTTGCATGGTTATAACAGAGTGAATGATTAGCTTGCAATTCAAGGCATTTTTCATAAGCTTTGCTCTTCAAAATGGTGTTAGTGTTGTTGTCGGGCAAAGTCCTCAACGGCAAAGAAATTACATTAATGAAATGAAATAAAGAATGATGTGCTGGTACCACAGATTACAAAGTGGCTCTAAGCAAACCATTCCCCCCCTCTCATGGCAAGAGAGATCAAGAGCTAAAAATACCTTAGAAAAACAAATGGCACCTAATACTCATATAAGGGTCAAGTTTGTAAATTATTAATCCATGGTACTCAAAAGTGAGAGAATTAAATGCAAAGCTAAAATCTGGTAAATCTTCTCATTTCCTCTTCTTCGTGGAATATAGTTTTTCTTCAAGTGGGACTGGGACAATCCCTTCACACTCTTTTACTTCCTGGGTCAGAGGGTGTCTTATAACATTCGGTCTAATGACATCAATGTCTCGAGACAAATGTTCCATTATGCTCTCAACAGCTGTGGCTGGTGCATAAAAATCCACCAAGAAATACCTGCAATAAAATAAAAATTTGTGAATTCCTGCATTCTGAAATACAACACTTTCACTATTTCACTATTTTGGTCAATGTTTTCACTTTACTCCTCTCCAGAGAAGATCAATGACACAAATACACACACACACACACACACACACACACACACACACACATGCACACCTTTGTCAAAACATAGAAACTACCAGCTGACCAGCTGAACAGTGGTACTGGCCCAACCTCCCTCTTCCTATGGCTGGTCCCATTACATTCTTGTGAAAATCTGAAATTAAACAAACTCTGTGGTAGCATAAAGCATTGTGACATTACATACAGCAAAGTCTAGAGAGTACAGTAAGATTACAGGTCTAAGGAACAGAATGTACTATTCAACAAGGCTAAATTCTTCAAACCATTTTTGAGAAAACGTCTATCAGGTAAGTCTTCTAATTTTCTAAAGGAGTTTACAAGTAACTTAATGCACCTAAGAGGCACAGTGCATACCATGAGCCACACTTCCCAAGCAAGGGAAAAGATTCTGAAAGGCCTGGGACTTGTCTGAGACTATCATGCATGTTCGAGAACTGACAACAGAAAGAAAATCATATGAATCTTGGGAAAAAGAAAGAGCTTAACATTCTTCCACTCAGAGTAGACTAAGGCTAATCCAGAAGGGCATCTACAGCCCACATCAACGACTTCATCAGCTCAGCTGGATGATGTTACAAAGGAAGAAGCATCCCTCCTCCCTGCCTGCACCCTCCTCTCAGTTCTCAAAGTATAAGCCTCCCTTGTACTGTTTGGTTTGAACCACAGTGCTGTGAAAGGACAGTTTTCAGGGCAGTAGTTCAGAATTCTGCGATGTTCCAGCTGGCTAAGATGACCTCTGACATCGCTTACTTTGTTCTAGCCACACTCTCCTCCCCAAGCATATTCCCATCCTAGGTCTTTGCACTCACTGTTCCTTCTGTCAGAAATGTTTGCCTGAGTTCCACAGAGCTCACCCCTCACTTCCATCATGTCTCTGTCCAAATGTCACCTTGTCAGAAAGGTCCTCTTTGATCACGGCTCCTAAAGTAACATCCTTCCCTGCCCGCCCACCCAGGCTTATTACTCCATCTGCCTTACTCGGTGCTTTCTTGTTTCCCAGAGTGCTTATCGCTGCAGATATAGGACATAATTTGTTTATTGTCTATCTCACTCCACTAAAACATAACTGCCATGAGAAGGACTTCTTTACTCCATCCCCAGCACCCTGAACAGAGGCTAACATATAGTAGGTCCACGGTAAATGGCCGACAGTGGCTGTGTTGGTGTGAAAGATGAAATTCTCACAGAAAGCAGAAAAGACCAAACTGAAAATGGACAGATTCAATAAGGAAGGGAGTTATGGGTAAAAGGATGACATTTTGTGTAATTCCATACAAAGAGGGTTCAAAACTCATAAAACAACTTCCCAGGTGAACATCCACAATTAGCTGAGCCTAGTGGGAAAGTTATTCAAGTAAATATTAAAACTGAAAGGACAGAAAAACACACCATGCACAAACATGAACCAAAAGAAAGCTTAAGTGGTTTTAGTAGTATCAAAGTAGATTTAAGAGCAAAGAAAATTCCCAGAGATAAAAAAAGATAATATAGAATAGAATGATCAGTTCACCAAGAAGACACAACAATCCTAAATGTGTATGTACCAGACAACAGAACTTCATCATACAGGAAGTAAAAACTAACAGAACTGAAAAGAGAAATAAACAAATCCACAATTACGGTTGGAGACTTCTAACTTCCTCTCAGTAATCGGTAAAACTAGTCAACAGAAAATCAGCAAGGATACAGCAAAAGTGAGCATCACCATCAACCAACTGGATCTGACATTTATAGTACCCTCCACACAAAAAGAGCAGGGTACACATTGTTCACAGTTGCAAACAGAACATTTACCAAAGTCAACCATATCCTGGGCCATAAAATAAGTTGCAATAAATCTAAAGGCATTCGAATCATACAGAAGACACTTGGGAAAATCCCCACATATTTGGAAACTACACATACATCTAAATAGTCTATGAGTCAAAGAAAAAGTCAAAAGGGAATGTGAATTGAATGAAAATGAAAACAACAAACAAAGTTTGGGGAATGCCACTAAAGCAAGAACTTTATAGCACTAAACACCTATGTAAGAAAAGAGGAAAAGCCTGATGCCCGGGTGGCTCAGTTGGTTAAGTGCCTGCCTTAGGCTCAGGTCATTACCCTGGAGTCCCAGGATTGAGCCCTGTATCAGGGTCCCTGCTGAGTGGGGAATCTGCTTCTCCTTCTCCTTCTGCCCCTCCCCATTCTCTCTCACTCTATCTCATTGTCTCAAATAAATAAATATCTTTTTTAAAAAAGAAAAGAGGAAAAGCCTCAAAGCTTCCACATTAAGAACCCAGAATAAAGGGCAGCCCAGGTGGCTCAGTGGTTTAGCGCCACCTTCAGCCCAGGGCCTGATCCTGGAGACCCGGGATCGAGTCCCATGTCAGGCTCCCTGCATGGAGCCTGCTTCTCCCTCTGCCTGTGTCTCTGCACTTCTCTCTCTGTGTCTCTTATGAATAAATAAATAAAATCTTAAAAAAAAAAAAGAACCCAGAAAAAATTATAAATACAAAGACAAGGGGAAAAAAAGAGAAAAGAAAAGAATAAAGATCAGAGCAAAAATTTCTGAAGCTGAAAACAGAAAAACAATAGAGAACATCAATGAAACCAAAAACTAGTTCACTGAGATCAATAAAATTGACTCACTTGTAATCAGATTGATCAGTAGAAAATGAGGAGACAAATTACTAATATTCAGGAATGACAGAGGTAAAATGGCTACAAATTTTACAGATAATAAAAATATGGAAAAAGACTATTAAGAACAAATTTTGCAAAAAATCTGACAACTTTGATGAAATTCCTTGAAAAATGCAAACTACCAAAACTTACTCCAAAAGAAACAGATAAGCTGAATAGCCCTATATCTGTTTAAAGAATTTAAATGTGTAGTTAAAAACCTTCCACAAAGAAAATCAAAGGCCCAGATGGCTTCACCAGTGAATTCTATCAAATGCTGAGGGAAAACATACCAATTTTGACACAAACTGGTCCAGAAAATAGAGAAATACGTCCCAACTTTTTCCATCAGGCCAGCATTACCCTGATGCCAAAACCAGATAAAGACATTATATAAGAAAATAAAAAACTGGTATCTTAGGACATAAATGAAAAAAAAAAATCTAAAAATTTTAGCAAGTTGACCATTAAAATATATATGAAAAGAATAATACATCATGATCAAGGATCACAGCAAGCAAGACTGGTTTAACATCTGTAAATCAATGTAAATCACATATTAATAAATTAAAAAAGAAAAACCATGTAATCATTCCAACAGATGCAAAACAAACAAACAAAAACCATTTAACAAAATACCATATCCAATTCCTGATAAACTCTCAGCAAAGCAGGGCTACAAGGGAACTTCTTCAACCTTAACAAACCTTACAACCTTATATCTTTGCAAAACCTGCAACTAACATCACACCAACTGGTCAAAATCTGAATGCTTTCCCCTGAGATTGAGAATAAACAAAGGGTGATGTTCTCATCATTTCTATTCAATATTTTGCTAGAGTTTCTTGCCAGTATAATAAGGCAAGAAAAAAAGAAAAGGCATCCAGATTGATAAGTAGTATAATTATCTATATTTACAGATGAGATGGCTGTGTATATAGAAGATTCTAAGAAATTTACAAAAAAGATACTAGAATATGTGAGTTTAGCAAGGTTGTAGTATACAAAAATCAACTGTACTTCTATATACTAGCAACAAATAATCACACTTTGAAATTAAATATGAAATGTTGAAGGATAAATCTGACAAAAGGTGTGCAAGACTTGTACACTAAAAACCATAAAACATTATTAAAAGAAGTTAAATAAAACCAACACAAATATCTTGTTCATAGGTAGAAAGATTCTAACTTACTTAGATGTCCATTCCAAAATTAATCTATAAATTCCTAAGGATCCCAATCAAAATCTTAAAAGACATTTTTGTTAGAAATTGATGAACAGATTCTAACGTACATAGGGAAATTCGAAGGACCTAGAATGGCCAAAACAACTTTGTTATTAGGAATAAAGTTGAAGGACTAACATTACCTGATTTCAAGACTTATTATAAAGCTATGGTAATCACAGCAGTATGGTATTTGCATAAAGATACACAAATAGTTCAATAGAATAAGAGTCCAGAAATAGATCCATATATACGTATATGCACAACTGATTTTTGAAAAAAATGCAAAGGCAATTCAATAGAGAAAGGACAGTCTTTTCAACAAATGGTGCTGAACAATTCCAAATCTGTATACAAAAAATGAACTTTGATCCATACATGTATCATATGCAAAAATTAACTCAAAATGGAATACAGATTTAAATATAAAACATAAAGCTATAAAACTAGAAGAAAATACAGGAGAAAACTTGTGACCTTGGGTTAAGCAAATAAACCTCAGACATGACACTAAAAGCAAAATCCATAAAAAAATATTTGATAAACTAGACTTCATCAAAATTAAACCCTATTCTTTGAAAGATACTGTTAATAAAAAGACAAGCCACAGGCTGGGATTTATAAATCACACATCTGATAAAGGACTTATTTGTACAATATAAAAAACTTTTAAAAATGTATTTAAAAAAAACATTTTTTAGAAAAGGGCATAAAATTTGAATAGGCATTTCACTGAAGATATATTATGGCAAAGAAGCACATGAGAACGATGCTTTGTCATTAGAGAAATGCAAATTCAAACCACAAAGAGACACCTACTAGAATGGCTAAAATTAAAAAGACTGACCATACGGAGTGTTAGGATACAGAGGAACTGGCATTTTCAACTCACTGTTAGTGAGAATACAAAATGACATTAACTGTTTTTGGCATTTTCTTAAAAGCTAAACATACACTTGCCATTATGATCAAGCCATTCCACTCATAGGTATTTATCCAAGAAAATGAAAGCATTAGTCATCACAACAACTTGCATATGAATGTTCACAGTGGCTCCACTTACAATCCAAAACTGGAAACAAAAATATCCATCAACATGTAAACTGATAAACTATGGTATGTCCATATAATCAATGGCATACTACTCAGCCATAAAAAAGGAATAAGCTGCTGATATACATGAATCTCATAATACTTTTGCTGATTGAAAGAAACGAGTGTATAAAAGGCCAGAGGCTGTCTGATTTTATCTAAGAAAGATTCTAGAAAAAATAAACTAATCTACAGTGAGAGAAAGCAGACCAAAAAAAAAAAAAAAAAAAAAGAAAGCAGACCAGTGATCATTAGAGATACGAACAAGTGAAGAGAAGGATCACAAGATGCAGGAGGGAAACTGAGGGGGGACTAATTTATTATCTTGATTATAGTGAATTCACGGGTATATACATATGTGTCAAACCTTATTAAAGTGTATATTTCATATGTGTAGTTTATTGTGTTGTCAATTTTCCCTATAAAACTGCTGATTTAATAATGGTGCATAAAAACCTGAATGGGCAGGCATTGGTGAATGATTTGGTATGAGTGGTAGTGATGAGAGAGCAATTAAAGATAATGAAGGCTCTGGAGCACGTGGGTGGCTCAGTTAGTTAGGTGTCCAACTCTTAATTTTAGTTCAAGTCATGATCTCAGGGTCGTGGGATGGATCCCCACATAGGGGCTCCACACTCAGCAAGGAGTCTGCTTGAGGATTCTCTTTCTCCCTCTCCTTCTGCCCCTCGCTCCACTCACCCTCTCGCTCTAAAATAAATAAATTCATCTTTTTAAAAAAATGGTGTAGGGGTGCCTGGGTGGCTCAGTGGGTTAAGCATCCGCCTTTGGCTCAGGTCATAGTCCTGGAGTCCTGGGATCAAGTCCCAGATCAGGCTCCCTGCTCAGCGGGGAGTCTGTTTTCTCCCTCTCCTCTGCCCCTCCTCCTGTTCCTTCTTGATCTTGCTCACCCTATTTCAAAAAAATAAAATATTTTTTAAGAAATGGTATAAATTCCATCATCAAGTAAACTTCTTGAGTAAGTAACTTGTACGTTTGCTAACTGATTAAGATCACCATTTGGACTTACTCTGAAAAATTATGCACCACCCTGGTCAAATTTTCCAAGGTGTAATTCCACTTGTTTATTTCTACTCCACATAAAAGGCACTAGATTCATAATCACCCCAACTTAAGAACTGCTCATTTGTTCAACATTTAATTATTGATTACTTACCTTGGGTAAGGCTCTACAATAGAGCATAAAAAAGTTTGTGTGATCAATCTTAAATTACCTTCTCTTTGCCAACCCCCTGTCCACAATAACTATGGCTGCTGGTGGCCAAGGCAAGAAACTCACTTAGCAGAGCCCCAGCATTTCTTTCTTCCCATTTTATTCATTTATTCTTTCATTCTGTATTCAACAAAATGTCCTTCCAAACTACCACAGGCAAGTTATGACCTCCAACCTCTGTTTACCAAGATTCCCACCATATTTATTCCAAGTAGTCCCCTCTCTCTAGAAAGTCCATAGGGGTCCCTGCTCTCCAGTCAAGCCTGCCCTAGCAGTCAAGTATTCAAGTTATTCAATACCCCATCTGGGGTTCAGCAACCACTGTTTCTTTCCGTTTTCTATTCAACTGTACTAGAGGCATTTTTGTGGGCTAGCCTCAGGGTCTAAATAATATTTTTAAGAGGAAGTGGGTGCGCAGTTGCCAATGACCAACCCAAACACCCACAAATCAACTCTCATGCAGTCTTCCCAAACAACACTGTCCACATACTGGCACTCATGAAATCATCCTAAGAAAGACACCCAATGCTTTTGGATACCATTTTGTGATATGGGTAAAAAGAATTTCTCAGGATAGAAGCTAGATGCCAGACAGATTATTATGAGAAACCTCTTATTTCGGGAATTAAAAGGAAAGTGTCTTACACAGAACTTTCTAATTTTCAAAGTGCTTTCATATCTTATCAACAGCTTCTGAGGAAGAAGTTGAACAAGAAATGGAAGCTCCATTCCACATGGTCATTCAGAAAGTGGAAGAGGAAATAGTGCTGGGTATTGTTTTGGTCCAGAAGCTTTCTCCTAGCAACACTACTGCTCTAGTAGTTTTTGAAGTGGTCCTCCTACACACTGCCTCCTTTGAGTTTTATAAGGATTAAGTCATTAGCTCAGGTCACTCAGCTACTAAGTGGCCACAACCAGAATTCTAATAGAGCAGGTCTTCTGACTCCAGGATACAAGAAGCCACATACAGCTTTGGGACCAAAGGGTTACAGAATCACAGAATGTACATGGTGGAGAGGACCATGAAGACAATGCAGTCCAACCCCTTTGAGTTGCTTATGAGGGACCTGGGGAACCAATCTGCTCCAGGTCACAGGTTCCAAACTCCAGAATCCACCATTCCCCACTCTGTCAACCACATCTCTTGGTACACCTGCACACAGCATTCTACAGGTTTCTCAAGGACAAGAAGTCCTACCTAAAAAAGACCTGGATGTCCAAGATGAGGCTATAACTTGGCTTCTGGAAGATCCCTGTTAGTATAAAAGCACCTCTAGCCTTTACTTTTTACCTAGTCTACCTTCCCTCCACCAGTCATGGACACTCCTCAAGCAACCAAAGCTAAACAAGAGCATGGCCAAAACGCAAATAGGTTTCTGACCACAACCACAGCTGTGATGGTCATTTCATGTTATCACCCTGCTGATCTGTGCCTAGGGCTAAGGTGGGTGGGCAAAGACTGCTTCTGCTCCCATGGAAAATTCCAAAAAAATGAAACATCCCCAAAATAAGTAAGAGGGCAAGTAGTTTCAGAGATGGGGAGATCTTACTGTATTCACCACTCCTGGTTGAAAGCTGAAGCTCTTACCTTCCCACTTCCTTCCTAGGGCACCTCCACCATGAGGGAACCAAGCAGAAGTCCAGGACAAACTCAAATCTCCGTCTGCCTTAGTGGCCCAAGCACACGGGGCAATAGCCCACTATGGCTTCCTCATACAGAAAAGACCGTGACCAATTCCTGGGTGTTGCCAGTAATCTTTTATTCATATAAGTGGGCAAACTAAACTGGTCAGTGAACATCTGTTATGGGTAGACCTCAAAAGGAGGCTAAAAAAGGAGATACAGAGGGCCTTGACCTCCCAGAACATATAGTCTAGATGGAGAGAGCAGTCATAAGGCTGGTATGCTGGCAGAAACCTAGGCTCCCACTCTTCATACAAGTTCCCCCAGGCCTGCAGGAACTGTGGAAATGATAGTAATGGACATCTGACACCTGGATGCTAGGCTTTTCTAATCTACAGAAGGTGACCCGAGGAGTGACAGTGACATGATAGCATATGGGGCACAGCCCTGCATTTCCGTTTTTGCACACGAAGGAAGTGAGGCCTAAAAACAACCTTAGAGTAGTGGGTTGGGCAAGTCCTGATACCTGCAAGAATCCCTTTCTCTGACCACACAGGTCCATAACAGATCTATAAAAATGGGAGTTAGGTTGGAAACATGACCTTGAACTCCCCTGATAACCCACTCCTTACATCCTGAAGACGGCCACGGAGAAGCCATTCTGAAGTCCAGATGAGCTGCTGTTCAAGGGAAGGGAGCCCGAAGAGGAAAGTCTTAGTGTCTCCAGAGGAATACAAGAGCCCCCTGCCCCACCACCAGTCTGGCCCTAAGAGGGGAAGATCAAGAGGATTCAAGAACCACAATTAAATACCAATCTTTACTTCTTCCCCTAACCAAGCTAGGCAGAACCAAAAACAAGACCATAGTCACAATACATGTGAACTTTCTTATCTCCATCCTCACAATTTAAGCTAGAGTAGTTGAGAATTATGACTACAATTCCAAGCGCCTAGACATACCTCAAAGCTGGCCTTCCAATTAGGAAAAAAAAAATTTCTCCAAACAGTTTTCCATTCTCTAATCAACAATTAAATCAGTAAATGGACAAATCATCTTGGAAAATCCAGTTTAGCAATCTAAAGTGTAATGATGTATATATTCCCAGTACCTTCAGTCCTGTGCTGCTCAGTGGCACCAGGTAGCCAAGGCCCATGTCAGCACCACCACCGCCTTAAACACAAAGCCCAGCAGTGTTTACATTTAAAGGTGTGTTTTCCCTTGTGTGGTTCTAATTACAGAATCACACTTGGTCTTCAAGGCAGAAATCAGTCTTACCCAAGCCATCTCTCTTTTCTACAGAACTTCACACTGATGCAGAACCAACTCCGCAGAAGTGCAAGTAAAGGGACGACAGGTACCAGGCAAGGAGATAAAGTACAAGAAAATGTTCAATATACTAATGTCATTCTCATTGCAGATTTCCAGTGTTCAAAAGGTGGAGGAAACTATTTCATAGGCAGAGCCTGCCCGTGTGGCATTCCAGGTGATGAGTTACCCTTCTCTGGATTTCTTAAGAGACTCAACACTACACATCTCCCCATGAGCATGACTAAAACCCAAGGGATCTGAGAAGACCCAGAGAATGGCTTCCCCAGGACAGACTGAGCCCAATCCTGGGAATCCAGGCCACTGGGAACACTCCATCCACAGCAGTAGCTTCCCCAGGGAGCCAGCAGCTCTCACTAGCCTTCCACTCCTCCTCTGGGGTCCTGCCCCTAGACTCATTCCCCTTAGTCTCAAATTCTGAATTCCGCTAAGACTGTCACCACCCCTACCCTCCTACCCCCCTACGTCCCACCCCCAGGTTGTTGAGGGAAGATATGTGTCTTCTTGCAGTGCTTAAAGGTCGTGATTGGTTTTTATTTCACTTTTGTCTTAGCCCTGCTATTTACAAGTTTACCGCAAAAGCGCTTGCCTGAATTTGAGTTATATTCTTTGTCTCTGTTTCTCTCAGACACAGTCGCACACTCACAGCCTCCCCTTCCCCCTAGCAGACAAGTGGAAATTTCCACTGAAACGCTCAGTGGCTCACGGTGGGTGGGGGGTGGAGAAGGGGGATGGGAGGGATTTGAAACCAAGAAGCATCTTCAAGCCTCTCTCAGAGGATAGGAAACAGATCTATCTGAATGCCAGTTTCTAGACTGTATCAGTTAAACCTTGCTCGATTCAGGCTTCACTGAGAGTGAATTCTTCACCTTAAAACCAAGGAACCCTCTGCATGGAAAAGCCCTATTTCTTTTTATATCTGTTGGGGTTCATGCATTTTTAAAACCACTAAACCTAGTGAAGAATCCTTACAAATCTCAGGAAGCTGCCACTAAAAAAGAAACCCTCAAGGCCGCAGCAGCTCTGCCTTGAAACCCGGTTGTGCAGCACCTTCACACAAGAATGGGGTCAGGATGCTGGCCTGGACTTAATGCTGGCAGGAAAGCACGAGAACATGGAAATGTTAGCTAACAGGAAAACTACAGAGAAGAATCAATCTCCTCTAGAGAGGGTGCCAGGTCTCTTGGAGTAAGCTGCAGACACATTTGGGGAGAGAGTCAGTAAAATTCCACTGATTCACCATAGAGTCAGTTATTTTTATCATTCTGCTTACCCGTAAATAGACAGGCATCTTATATGTAGGCCAGCAGATCTTATAAGCACCTATTTACATTTTAATACAGATGAGAACGGAGAAAGAAGGGACGACAGTCAAGAAAAGCCTCCTTCACTTCCTAAGAATTCCTTTAGGCACGCCTTCTGGGGTAAGTCCTATCTCAGAGCAGCAAAATCAGATCTTGTAACAACAGTCAAAGCCCATCGGGGGCATCGTTTTACAAACACACACAAGCCCAATGCTGAAATATGGACCACAGTCTCTTCTACAGTTCTCTCTCCTCCAGCAGAAAGCCCATTCAGTCTCAATCCAGCCCCATCTAGTGGAAAGAGAGCCTTATACTAGTAAGTGCAGCCCTGAAGTCTGACACTGGAATGGTTCTAGCGGAGGGTGACTGACACCACGACTCAAAATACCCATCCCTTTCTAGCAAGGGTTTAAAGGAGCATCTACTCCTACTGCTCCCCTCTGCATATGTGACACCATCACCTTTTAGACTCTGAGAAATACAATAGGAATCTTCTACAACACCAACTTTCCCTTTCTCAGAGCTGATGTAAGAATGAAGGTGAACATCTGAAGGTACAAAGTAGAGAAAAATCTATGGGCCCCCAGGAGACCAAAGCAAATCCAGAGCTGAGAATGAATCTCGGAACTTTTAAAACCTGCTCCCACCCCCTTCTTCCCCAACTCTGAGTCATGCTCCAACCGCTTCCAGACACTGCCTGGAGACAACAGGTGGTGAGTGAGGCCAGAGCCTCCATCTAGAAATCTGGTCCAGAAGACCCAAACTTCCTAACCACCCCAGCATGGCCCAAGGAGCAACAGGGGCATCTGGTTAACTCCTTTTTGGTCTAATTTCACATCACCTGGGGTACAACTTAACAAGTATTTGGAATATAACAAGTGTACTTGATTTTTTGGCATAGACCGGTCAGAGATTGATATAATAATAAATACCAGGTCCTAACACTCCCTCTGGGGAGGCTCCCCAGATAACTGTGAGGCAGCAGTATCTCTCCTATCTATCCACTTTTCTACACATCTTTATTTTGGGCCCCCTTAGCATGCATTTGGAGGAAGGTGGTGAGGATGCAGAGTGATAGAGGCAATCACCCAACAAGATGGGAAGTAACTGCCACAGACACTCGTTGTCAGCCAGGCCAGGTGAGCCCAGCTGTGCTAGGCTCTTATACCTCTTTGGCTGGTTCCTACATGAGCAACATACAGTCAAGTCCCTGATTCAACTGAAAACTCCTTGTGACCAAGACCACAATAATCACCAGAACCATCCTGAGATCTAGGAATACTACCGGGATATACATTTCCTCCCTATTTAATGTAAGAGCAACAAATACATAATACCAACAGTACCACAATGTGATATGGGTTCTTGGAGGGCATCTAGGTTCACTCGTTAGCCAGCTAAAAAAAATTGGCTTTCACATACCAACCTCCGGATTCAAATCAGCACCTCACCAAAATTACAGATACAGGCCATGCCTCCAGGGATGTTCCAAGAGTTAAAAACATTTGAATGCTAAATTCATAACAAACAATTCTACAGTTTCTTTTTAATCAGTTCGAAAAATTGAGCCTTTCCAAGGCCCAGCACATAATCCACTTAATACATGTTTGTAACACCTTATGTGGTTACATGTGATGCACACACAGACCTAACCAAGTGAACAAAAGCCTGGTACAAACATCACTGAGGGTAGTGACCTGAGGGCAAGACTGGCTGAAGTCAAGAGAGTATCAGGCTACACTTCAGCTCCACACTACAGACAACTGACATACCAATTTTTTTTTTTAAGATTTTATTTATTTATTCTTGAGAAACACAGAGAGGAGAGAGAGAGAGGCAGAGACACAGGCAGAGAGAGAAGCAGGCTCCATGCAGGTAGCCTGACGTGGGACTCGATTCCGGGTCTCCAGGATCACGCCCCGGGCTGAAGGCGGCGCTAGACCACTGAGCCACCTGGGCTGCCTCATACCACTCAATTTTTAATCTTTACCCAGGTAATGCCAAAATACATCAGCCCCTCCTCTCCTTTTACCAAAAGACACTGTGAAGAATATTAACGAGTAATACAAAAATAAGTTAAGGGTCATAAAAAGTTGATAAGCGAAGCCAACTTCTTACTGAAGGGCTCTTCCCATTAGCACACTAATGTATGCTGCACATCTCTAGAAGGGATCAGATTGTGTAAGGGACTTCACACTGTAAATGCTCGCTCGCTTGCTCTCTCTCACATATACACAACATTTTTTGATGGAGCATATCTGTATAACTAGTATTTCAGAGACTGCACTTTGGAAAACACTACCTTAGACAAATACATACCAGACATTGATTAATCCCAGAAAAGCAAGCTTAAACCATGAGCCTCCCCAACTGGGAGGGAGGTTCTGTGTCTATGTACAACACACAAATATAGTACACTTTATGAATACTCCTCCTCCTTTGCTGAGGAGTCTGAAAGTAAAAGAGCCAGAAATAAAATTGTTAAATGTAAATGAACTAAGTGACAGCAAGAGTCCTTGGTGGGGCACATGCACCTTGTCAGGAATCAGAATGTAGGGCTAAGAGTTGTCAGCAGTTGTGGCTTAGTTCCAAAGGAGTTCCTCCACAATCTGAATGTATGCCATCCACAAGAGAAAAACAGCACCACCCAACCCCAGCACCACACACAGACGCCTGACAACTAAATTAGTTTGTACAGTGGTTCTCAGAACATGGTCCTCAGACAGCGGCATTAGCACTACCCAAGTACTTGCCAGAAGTGCCAACTCTAGAATGCTGGTCACACCAACCCTCAGTAAATCCTGCTTGGAAAGGGGGCAGAAGAAAGCACCCCTAGTGCACATCCCTGAAAGCACAGGCATGAGGGAACGGGCTTCTCTCCCTGCTCAGTGCTTTCCAACTGAGAACCCCACTAGTAATTCTTACCTAAATTTTATATGCTCCTCTCTAAACAAAAAGGCAAAAGCATTCATAGCCCTGCCGTTAGAATGAAGCCCCTTTGTGGTTAAGCTAAAAAAACAAAAATGTTACACACACCATCTCCATCCCTCTCTGTGATGACTGTGGAAGAGGAATCGCCACTGTGCATTTCACGTTGCCTAGCAACGCCGCAGGCACTCTCTTCAGAGGTGTTCTCAAGAAGCTGAACACTAGCACAAAACAAGGGGAAGCAATCAAAAGATGAGATCTGCAGTATGTGCCACCCCTTGGCAGAGGTTTCAATGCAGTAAGAAAACCTCGGTGTGAGGCATGACTGCATGCAGACCTCTCCTGTGGACTGCACTTGCACAAGACCACCAGTCCCACATGGATAAAAGCGGCACCATCCAATGCTCTGTGCCGTCCACAGAGCACATCAAGATGATCTCATTTGATCCCCACGACAACGTAGAGGGAGAACGACCACCTGAGTTTAGTATCCAAGGAAGCGTCAATCAGAGAGGCTAAAGACCTGCTGAAAACCACACAGCTGGCAAGCACCAGAGGGAGAGCAGAGTCTTCCACTCTGGGGCTTTTCCACTATACTAATAACTGACTTCCATCTTCTCTATCACTACCTCTAGGAAACTCAATAGCAGAAGATCTCTCCTCCAAACCCGAAACCCTGAGTGTAAAAAATAACATCACCAGAGGTCAGAGAAGCTTCAGGTCAATTCAACAAGCAAACAGATATCAAAGAATTTCTATTAGGATAGTGGTCAATCACTACAGAGTCAAATCTCAATGTGTTTGAGGAAGTTGCTATATATACTTCTTGAGAAAGAAATCTCAGAGCAGATTATTGTGATTATTGTTTGGATCTCATAAAACCATTTCTTGATTGTGGGTCAGGCGCTGGTTATACGCTTTGCTCAAAAGAAGTACCTTTTGCTTGTTACCTGCAACCCACATTATTGACAAAGGATGCACTGAGTACGTGGACAGCGCATTGCTCACTGAGGCATTTTAAAGGCAAAGCTAAAGAGATGTCAGGGGAAAACAGTGCTTAGGTTGACAAGAAAAGTTTGCCACGCTCAGAAGCTTATAAACCTGTTGCTCCTTTCGTGATTTGTCCTCATACTCTGATTATGGTTCATTACCGGCCAGCTTTACCGTAGCTCACTTAAATGACAACGCCCCTAGAGGATGTCCCTGCACACCGTGAGGCACAACAGAGATCTCCTGAGAAATTACAATAATTTCTAAGATAAACTAACCAAAGACATTTTTCAAGATTTATGAAGTAACTTACCCTCCTCTAACGTGCTGCTGATTGTGGGCAGAAATCCTGTAAGGCAGAGCTCGATCGCCAAGGTTTTCCAAGTGCCTCACTATCGCCCCTCTGTCCATCAGGGCTTCTATGGTACGTTTCAAAGCAGCAGCAGTCTCTGGCTGTTTTTTTGTTTTCATTTTTAAAGAGAAGAAAAAAACAGAATCACTATATGAACTAGAACGATTAAGTCTGGTCAGTTCCAATCATAACAGCTCTACTGGTAGGGGAAAAAAAGCAACAAAATAACTGTTTTGCTAACTTAAAATTTAAAGAGAGAGACATTTAGTGTAAGGATATGAGATAGCTCACAGATACGAAGGAAAATCTGAAGAACCAGGCCTCGGAGAGTTCAGGAACCAGAGCAGCTCCAGGGATCTGGGAGGCAGGAACTAATAAATGGCTTCTTCAGAGCACCTTGGCCAGGATGAATCCACGCCAATCATTGTCAGTCCTTGTATCCCATGACTCAAAATCCAAATTCCAGGGCAAGAGCATCCCATCCTTTTGGCAGGATACTTTGATTGACCATCCCACCAGAACCATAGCCAGTGGGAAAAGGGGTTGTCCCCAAAGAAAAACAGGGAGATTATAACCAAAAGGGGAAAAGGATGACTAAGACCCAATCTCTGCTCTCTTGGAGCTTACAATCTAATAAAAGGATTAACACAAAAAGTCACATCAGAAGACCAGAGGGCAGAACACAGGAGTGACAGAGGGACTAGAGAGCTTGTGAAAGGCAGCACACTCAGCTGGGAAAATGACTGCATTAAAGAGAAGTTTGAGAGGAGCCCTCTGATGAATGACAACAGGAGATGCAAAGAACCAATGAAACAGGATCTGAGTAGAGGAAAGGCAAGAACTAGTACAAGTGCCCGGAGGAAATGACTAGGAGTTCGACCGGATGAAGATCAGGACACAGGAGGGCTGAGAGGCAAAATGTTGGGTGCAAGCATATAAACACTAAATACCTGTTTAAAAAAAAAAAAAAGAACAGTATAAAATCCCACCACACAGAGATAGAAAAGTTTGAACTTTGGTGAATTCCTTTCCAGATGTCTCTCTTTACATATGCACACAAAGATACTTTACAGGGTAAACCTGAAAGCAGCAAGTAAGATTATGTGGCAAACGAGGCGGAGATGTGGCCAAGGAGGGGCCCCAAAATCCAGTGGCTGAGAAAATGGTATGGTTACTAACAGCTAAAGGGAAATATGCAGGAGCTGGCTGGGGACAATTTTAAAGGATGAACTTCACATGCTGGTGAGCTGCTCAGGAGCTGCCCAGAGCTCCTCAAGGTTGATCTCTCAAGATGTAAACCTTAAGTTCAAAACAGCAGAGTGGGTTAAAACTGCACAGGGGATCCCTGGGTGGCGCAGTGGTTTGGCGCCTGCCTTTGGCCCAGGGCGTGATCCTGGAGACCCGGGATCGAATCCCACGTCGGGCTCCCGGTGCATGGAATCTGCTTCTCCCTCTGCCTATGTCTCTGCCTCTCTCTCTCTCTCTGTGACTATCATAAATAAATAAATAAAAATTAAAAAAAAAAAAAGAATCATCTGCACAAGAGGCTGTCCGAAGTCCCCCCCCAACTCCTGCCCCAGGAGTAGGGGGACCATGGAGGGAGGGTGCAGGGGCAGAAGACATAAACAGAACCTTGGCGAGCATGACTGTGTGGGGGCTGACAAGGGAGTTCCAAGTCAGAGAAGCAAACGGCAAAGACAGTCCAGCAGCACAAGGAAAATCAGGCCCAGCTTATCCCAGAAACTAGAAGACTGAAGACTCCAGAAAGACAGGGTGGAGGATGAAAAGAAAGCAAATGCCACAATATGGTGGTTGCACGGTCACACAGGACGGGGTAGAAACTAGATGGCAAGTTTCCAGGGTAGAGGTGGGACAGCAATGAAGAGAAAGAAAAAGCACCAAGGCCTGAGGGGCAAACTAATTTTAGCAGGATGTCTTAGGAGGCAGAGGACAGGAGCAAGTTGGTAGTTAAAGAAGAATGACCCAGGCAAGGGGATATAATGTAAGATGTTTTAAGTAACAACAATGGCAAGTCTGATTTACTGTGTAACTGCTGCGAGCCTGGTACTGGTCTAGTGTTTTATTGTTACATATTTAATCTTCACTGAGGAAAAAAAGAGCAAAGGTTTACAGATTTGGAAATTGGGGCCTCTGGGAGATGCCATGACTTTGAGAGGACGGGGGCGGGGCAGCTAGTACGCAGAAGAGCCTGATGCAAGGGCAGGAACACTGAGGGAAAAACCGGGGGTGGGGGTGGGGGTGGGGATGAGAGGGGAGGGTAGAGGTGCCAGAGGACCCCTCAGCAAGGAAATGGGACACTTCTCAAAGACAGAACTGGAGGGATGCAGGCAAAGAGATCACGGAGTGCTTGAGTGAGTAAACTTAAAGTTACCTTCCAGTGGCTCATTTCAGATCTAGTAAAAAGAATACTGGAGAATCATGTGAAGTGTGCACTCCAGTAATCAAAGAAAATATACCATTCCTATAAATTTTCTTTCCAATGAATTCTGTCAAAATGCTGTGAATGCACTATTAGTTTATGGTTTATAAATAAAAGTTTTACTTTCATCTCACACTGTAGCCCACTAGGGATTTTTTAGATTCCTACTGAAAATTATATTTATGTATTTAACCAACTTTATGATAAAATAGAAATTTCTTGCCAACAATAAAAATAGGGGCCCAAATCACTTCACATCAACACTAACCAGATAAAAAGTTTATGGTACTTTCTCCTTACAACTGTATACAAATGTCGTTTTATATAGTTCTAATCAACATGGAGACTAAATTCATATCACATTTCATTAGTTCACAGACATTTCCGTATTTCTGCAGAAGCCTCATTCCTAACAGCAGGGTAATATTTCATTTCATTAATAATGCCATTTCTTGACCTGGTGTTGCACTAATTAACTTGTGGTAAGGCAAACTGTCTTACCAAATGAAGATGTGGGGAAGTTTTTTTTTTAAAAAACCCAAACTTTGATGGATTACAGTCTTCTGATTAGCTATCCAAACCATAAATTTTAATTTCAGTTTTTCCAGATTAAAAAAGAATGTATCTCAATAACTCTTGTCTTTGTTTAAATTCCAACTAAAGTGCTTACAGTTTGAAACATGGTGTGACCCCCCTCTGAAGAGCTTCTGAAGTAAAAACTTTCCTTCTTTCCAAAAAATGGGTAAAGCCACCTAACAAGAATGTAACTCTAGGAAAATATCAAACTACATTTTGCTTGACTTTAAAGGTCAAGATCAAATTGTAGACGGCTGCGAGGGCCACATTCATTTCACTGTAATTTCACAGAACCCCAAAGTTTTAAAAGATGGAGGAGCAGATATATTTCTTGTTTATTAGGGAAGCTTAACTTGTCCCATATACCTTACCTTATCACTCTACAGCATGGGTCTAGCAAATAAGGGCTTGTGAGCCATCTGCCTCAACACCTGTTTTTGCAAATAAAGTTTTATGTGAACAGAGCCAGCTCATGCATTTACATAGTGTCCATAGCTGCTTTCATGTTAAAGGCAGATCTATATCAGAAACTGTATGTCCTGCAAAGTCTAAGTTATTTACTGCCCAGCCAACACTCTGCTCTCCATTGTCATGGATTAAGGGAGACGACTGGTAAGGCCTCAATCCACTAACTGTAAAATGCACCACAAATAAAACCATGAGTCTGGGCAACTGAGGTCTGCAGACAGAGAATGCCTCCCTGGGATGGGTCATCAGGTAGACACACATGGCACCAACCTAAGTGAACAACATCAGCCTGGTTGTTCAAATCACCACAAGATTCACAGAAGTGACAACAGATTCACTATTCCAACCACAAGCTCCTAATCTCCTAATCAATCCAAGGTGCCAACTTCAACTCTCATCTGGTGAAACCTACAGTTCTATTAAAATAAAATTCTTAGGCTTCAAAACAAAATAAGACGTTCTCCTCAATCAAACCAGCACAATGTTCAATTCGTAAGAATATATGGTCTACGGAAGTAAATGATCTGGCTGTCATAACTCCCATTCACAAGGTCTCTGAACCATTCAGTTCCAACTATTCTAAGAAAGGTTGTGTGTTCTTCTCATAGGCTTCTCCTGTCTCATCTGAAAGCAGTTCCCTAAGACTTTCCTCCAATCCACCATATGGCAAGGAAACACAATCTTGGCAAGGCACAGACAGAGGGACTGAAAACATTTACTTGGAAAAACTATGGAAGAAACAATGAATGAATGTGAACAGGAATAGGAAAGCTGGGTTCCAGTCCCAGCTCATTCACAAACGAGCTACAACCTTGGATGAACTGTTAATATGTACACTCTTAAACCTGTGCTGCTGTTTTCTTGTGTGCAATATCATTGGTTCCCAACAAATTTCCTGCCTTTACAAACTTCGTATAGATAACATTTATATGTAATTCTCAAAATATCCTAGGGGCACACAAAGTTTGGAAAAATCTCCCTCTTTTCTCTTCTGCACCCCTCATCCTATTGTCTTCATCACCCAGAAGTGCTTAGACTACCCAGGTACTCTTGTCATTCTGTTTCTTTCTATACAGTATTCATGGCAATCTGTAAATACTCTTTCATCACTAGAATGTAAGTTGCAAAAGAGCAAGGACTTTTGTCCATCACAGACTCAACTATATTCCCAAAGTCTAAAACACTCCACATATCAGGGAGGCAGGCACTAAAAAGAGTAGTTAAATAAATAAATTAATGTATCAATTCCGCCTCCCTTGCTTGCTTGCAAGCAATAATGCTTTTCTTGAGGAATCTTAAATCTCCTAGGATCTCTACAATTTGAAGCGCTTTTCATACTAAATGTAGCTCACTGCCACTTAGTAATTGTAACACTAAAGCAAGCAAAATGACAATACCAGTGTTTTTCTATTTATTTCCTATTAGTGTCAAAATGCTATTTATACTAATATTGTAGTTTTAAAAACTCCAGAATTCATCTCACAGAAGTGAAACTAAATATTCATGTATTTCAGATAGCAAGTTCAAACATATATACAAACATAAATATTAAACTTAAGATTGTTCTAATTATTTGCTGATACGATAAAGTACTATCCAAAAAATTTTACACTAAATATACTTGAAAAAAATTCACACTGAATAAAACTACCAATCTTGGTCTTAATATTAATTACTGAAACTACTGATATTCAGGATGCTAAAGACGACTCAGGGAAAATCGAACAGCCAACTTCATATATTTGCAGGACTACTCTGAAAAAATAGGTACATCATATTTTGATCAGACCTTGAGATTGAGACAGGAATCAAAGGGTAAAAATTATGGAGAAACAGAGCCTCAATGTGTAAGCTGCACATTTCTGAAAATTCCAGCTATATGAATGAGTGAATGAGTGAGATGGGCTGCCATGTGAAGAAGCGAGCCTCCCTCCCAGTACTAGAAGTGCAAAGATAAAGGAGGACCATGGAACCAGTGCATTGGGTGGGAAGCTGGACTGGCTAACTTCTAAATTCCTTGCCAAGATTAAATTCCAAGACTATTCTGGCACCACTCATCATTCTGAAGGACATTCTGAAGTGAAATTGGGTTTTTAGAAAAACTACAATTGCGTGGTGGTGAGAAATACACTGATGAGGCTCAGTGCTGTTGCCAGGCAAGGCTCAGTGCTGTTGCCTGGATTTATCTTAAGGTACCAGCTCTTTAGCCCATGACTGCTCCTGCAACAATTCTCTGACAGGGTCCCTAGGAAGCCCAGGCTCCTCAGACTACATTCTGAAAACTGCAGTTCTAGAGATTCTAATGGACAGTTCCTATTATAGAGACAAGAGCAAAAGGATAGGAAAGATAAAAGGAAGGACATCTCTACTTGCCTGCAAGATAAAATCCCCCTGCAGTAAGGTTACTCAAGCTAAGAAGTCATGGGAGTACTATAAACACCACCACTGGTCAATAACCAACATTTTATCTAATTAAACATACATTCATCCCGGAAGAGAAGCTTGTCAACAAAATTTTCTTGTAAATTAGACTCTGGCAACACTGAAAATTTTAAAGCCTGTGGCCCTCAGATGCACTCAACTATCACTACAACACCCGCACAGTCCAGCAGTTAAGAGTCACACAGAACACACACAGAACAGCATGCAGCACCTACCTACACCTCACCTTTTTCACTTCACAGGAGGTGTGTGTGTGTGTGTGTAACCCCCCAGGAGCAGTAAGGAGTGAGGGAAGGCAGAGCCAGGTCAGAAAACTGTCAAGACCTGAGATAATGTAAATGTGAAAGCCTTCGTCCTTCTCTGCCACAACCTAACTCCAGAATTTATCTCCCTAAAATTTTTTGTTCTTTGACATTTGCATCTTCAAATAGAATGTCCCTGGAAATTCGGCACTAAGATTCTGACAGCAATTGAAAAAGAAAATATGTGACCACCTTTCAACAGCAGAACAGGCTTTAAGGAAAGTCTGTCACTAACAGACCTTGGAAGAACAGAATGGACAACCAACCTATCTCTCAAAACATGTAAAGTGCCAGCCCTGCCTAAGAACATCTGCAAAGTCCAACTCTGAAAATGGTTCCAAGGGAACTGGTTTATAAAATATTTTTATGTTTGGAGAACCCCTTCTGGCCCACATTTTGAATCAGGAATTGCACTCCTCCAGGTAATTAAGGGTTAAAAATTACTAAGCACAAAAGTTCTTTTAAAAATTAGTTAAGATTCAGTGAAGACAAATCCAGAACACTAAAAAAAAAAACAAAGTAAAGCTACATAAATGCATATTCAAAAATGACTACATAGTATATACTATTGTATACTGTATAACTTTGGGTTAAGTGACCAGAAGAGTACATTTTATAGGCTTTTCAAAGGTCCAAGGTAGAAAATGCTTCTAGAAGCAGAACTGCACTGCTCTACTTTGTCCATCCATCATATTTAGAAGATCATTTATAATAAATAGGGACTAACTGCTGAACAAAGCCTTAACAGGTTCTCAAAAGTGGGGAAGAGGGAAAAAGAGAAGGGAACCAATATCCATACAGTGTACTATGAAAGTAACAAATAGTAGAATGTATTGAACAACTTTTTTTATAAGCAACAGTCATGTGATCTGCACAAAGTACCTCAAATTTTTATAAGAATTTTAGATTAAAAACTGTACATTCACAGTTCAGAACGGTCACGTGATCACTGAAAGTTAGAGCCCTAAGAGTGGCTAAAACGTAGAGCAAGTGAAAAGCACCCACGAATAGGACATTCAATTTACATGATCATCTTTATGAAACCACCTAGAAATCTTTATTGGGAAACAATTTTAAAATAGTTTTAATGACACAAATCAGTTGTAAAAGAGGAAGCATATTCCCTGATGTCTGGAAAAGGAGGGAGGGCAAACAATGTACATACCATATTCTATGGGCATCAGAAATACAGGCTGAACCTGATGAAACTGCCATTTGAGGGGATCAAGTATAGTCATATACAGACCATGTCTTAAGGCTCCATCTAATTTTTTATCTGTAAACATTTTTCCCAAAGGCATCTTCGAGCCAAGTATTTCTTGGCTGCTTCTGGTGAAATGCACCTCCAAAAGGGCAGCCACAGAGATGCCACAAAGCCCCGGCCCTTTAAAAGTCTGAGATATAAACCTGAACACAGATATGTGTATATAAACTAATTAAAAAGGAAGTCAACACACACACAAGACTGAAGCAAAAAGCATCAATGTTACACAAACTCCAAAGGAGCAGCTACTTGTGACCAGGAGGCTAGAGAGAGCGGATTACCACCCCAGCTGGGGCAACAGGCTACTTCCTGTGCTTCTGTGGCTCAGTGCACCTCAGCAGACTCCGACAACTCTGTCCCTGCGGGTCGTATCTCCCAGATCTGACCGGATTCTTTGTCAGGACCCTCTCTCCCCCTCCACTCCCTGCTCTCCAGCTCAGGGTCTCAGGGAGGGCTCATCCCCTCCAGGCTTCAGCTCACCAGCAGGTCTGGACTAACAGGAGGGAAGAACAGAAGATTCGGATGGAGTTTATATTCGGGGCAGAATCAATGGGCACTGTGTGTGGTACACACAGAAGCCATCGCTGGTGTCCATTCAAGGCGACTTTTTTTGCTTAGCACGTTAAGAGTTCAGTTTCCTCAAACCCTCAACTATATATATACTACTGGCAAAAATGTGAACTTTCTGGAGGACAAATGGCAGAATGTATTTGTTTCAAATGTGTATATCTTCAATCCCACCACCACTCCTAAGAATTTACTCTGAGAAAACTGCCATACCCATGCACAAGAACTTAGCTATGAAAAATCTCACCATAAAGTTATTAGGACAGTGAACAGAAATGTAGTTGTCCCTTAAGACTGGCTCACTAAATTATTTTCCCTGAATAAACCAGTATGATACAGCCATTTAGGAAAAAGGATGTTGATCCTTATATAAGACATAAAAAACATTTTAATAAAATTAAAAATCAGCATGTAAGGCCAATCCCTATTTCTTTTTGAAAGACCAATAACAAAAACAAAAAGAAGTACTTATATACACATACATGGAGAAAAGGTTTGGATGAACATACAGCAAATTGTTACTGCTTTTCTCTAGCAGTAAGATGAGAGGACTACTCTTTTGTTTTTTTTTATACTTTGCTTTATTATCTGATATTTTATTTTATTTCATTTTATTTTCCTTTATTTTATTTTATTTTATTTTACAATGAGCAATAAAAAGGTGTTTGAGAAACAAACTTCTGTTCGGGAAAATTCAGTTTTGATTTATTTAAAAAGGATTTCTTCCCCTAAGTCTACGCCAACTGCTTGCTGTCTTACTATGGATGCCATAATTTGCGAATTTTGTGCAGAAGTCCTAAACTCATGCCTCAAACATTTAGAACTAATTTGCTCCATATCCATACAGAGTTTTAATAATATAATAATCAGACACGTATCAACGGATAGCTTTCAGTGTTAGTGAAAGAGCCTCACCAGTTGTACTTCTAACATCATGAGCTGTGACACTGGCTACTCTATTCCTTGGTAATCAGAAAAACCGGAAATCTGTGTCAGGAGCCTTGAGATCACTGGTTCTAGAATCAGAGCCAACCTATGAGATGTGACAGTACAGGATCAAGTCTGGCCCTGAGAACACACTGGCCAATAAATCAAGGTGATGAGAAGAATAAGAGGAGCTTGACCACGTTCTATGGCCACAGAGCCAAGACTGAGATTCTTGAGACCTGGGAAATCAAACACAAAAATGTATTCTTGGGGGCATGTGATGAAAATAAAAAGAACCCAGGGAAGGACTGAAGAAAAAAAAAAAAATCAGAGGAGAAAGAGTCCAATGACCACAGAGTTCAGCACAGATTAATGTGTGCCAATAACAAAGGGCAAATAATATAGCAAAGAGTCAAATTTCAGAGCATAGCTGAATTTGCCATTGTAAAGGCAGCAGGATGACCAGTCAACTTCAGCTGCAAAATGCAGTAGGCATCCAAAGGACCCCTGCAGCTAGCCCACAGTGAGACACTGATACGAGCCTCAGTATCAAAAGGTTATAAATGAATCAATTTAAAGAACTCACAGAGTAAGAAGAAAAGTCATGATAACCTGAGACACAGCTTTGTATGAATTTACTAGTTGTCAGTTACTTATGAGTCCACATTAACAGGAATTCTGTGTAGTTCAACTGTAATGCAGTTTTGTTCCTTAACCAATTTACTTGCTTCCCAGGTCTCAAGTCAATCAAAGAGTATCAGGCAGGTATTTATTTAGGGCCAAATCTAGAGGCTTCATTGTATACAACCATTTCTTCCATGATTTGGGTAAACCAAAGGAGAAGGGCAGCATCACCAAGACATCCTCTAGAGCACACTGGAATCATCTGAGGAACTTTAAAAACGAGATGCCTCAGTCTCACCTCAGATACTCTGATTCAATTGGCCTGGGAATTTAAGAATCCTGGGCACTAGCGTTTTTTCTAAAGCCCTTCAGGTGCAGACAAAGGTGAGAATCACATTCTAGTATGAAGTTGGCTGGCTTCTCATCATCTCAAAAATGAGTGATTCGAGCTGAAATGAAGTTTATAAAGGATTTTCAGCAATGATCTCCTACAACTCCAATAAACATAAAAGCTCTGCTTTTTTCACAGTGATAATGGAACTCTCCCTGAATGTGAAATGGAGAAATGACAACCCCAATAGGTGACTACTTGTGGTTAATACTACTTCAACAGCTGGAAACAATGCCAAAATTAAGACATTCGTGCTTGCTATTCTTTAGACACTTCAAAATCCACTCTTACTGGGAGATTTCCACTTCTATCTTGCCCATCCCCCCTCCAGATGCACATACAGATGAATTAAAGATGGGAAACAGGAAGACTGGCAAGAGTCCTGGTTACTATGGCAGCAAGTAAATGAAATGCCAAAGCTCATGAAACTGATAGTGAGAGCAGGAATCAGGTATACATCTTCGAGCTACCTGTCTTGCTGACTGCCCTCCTTCATGCATGATTCAGCTCCCTGCCTTCGCCTTACATACAGTTCAGCCTCTTTAGAAAGGAGGAGGCGGGGACGGGGTGGGGGACACTACCATGACACAGAGACCAGGGGAGGTAAGAACTGGCCAAAGATTTAGTGAGTAGAGGCAAAGGGATTATTAAAAAAAAAAAAAAAAAATCCTATTTACATCCTGTGAACCTTCTAAACATCACTGTATGGGTTTAAAAAAAAAAAAAAAAAAAACATGTTCATTGGCTAAAAAGGAATAGTTTTCAAAATATGCATCAATACACTCAGAAACTTGGGCTTTGGCAAGAGTCAGATTTGCATACCCTACTAAACAACAACAGACCAATAGCGTGTCCAGCAACCAGGCTATTGCAGTGGTACTTAATTCAAGTGGTGACAGGAAGGCACTTGAGGGATTGCACTCCTCTGAAAAGCAGGGAGGAGCAAAGTATAAAAGCACAGTGGAATTAAAGGAATAAAAACATCCTTCAAGATTCAGCTACTTCCTGGGAGAAGTGCACCTTTCCTTGCAATCCCAGGTCTAACCCTCTCATTCCACACACATCTTCTGAGTGTAATTACTTAAGGAATGCATCCCCTTCCCTAACTAAGCTTCTTCAAGGTCTCATCTTACTCATCTTTACTAGGTGCTAGAGATGCAAAGAACCTGGCACACAGAATGTGCTCAATAAATGTTTGATGAATACGTAAGTCAAAGAACAAATGGAAAGATGAGAGATGAGAGTTGCTAACTCAACTTAATTCACTGAAAAGGAAGAAAGATTAACCCAAGTCATAAAATTCAAGGAGAAATAAGATCTTCAACTGCAAAGAGGAAGACAGCACCATTTTGTTTTCAAAAGACAAAGATGCATAATAAAGTTGAAGCACATCCTGTTGGTTAAAAACAGATGCACAGTCAAGGAACGAGGAATAAACAGGTAAAAGAAACAAAACAAAGACAGCCAGACTCATCAAGGCACTTCTAAACTTCTCGATTCTTGGGACATAATCAAGAATCAATGGACATTCTACTCCTAGTGTACAGGATATTATATATCCAAACTCAGACTTTGAAAAGCTTTGAGAATTTCTAGAGACTGAGTCAGCAAGTCATACCGTCTCTATGTACTATGTAGAGACAAAAGGATTATACGCAGTCTGCCAGGGGGGAGGCCAATGAAATTTCATAGTACAACTGGAAGGAGAGTGCAAGCAACGAAATGGTAGTCCTCATTTTGTCATGTTTATTTCCCACCCTACCCTCTAATCTCAGTGTGTACCCTGGAGTACTGTATCAAACCTGGAGATCACATATAAAAGGGATATCAACTGGCTCAACGTTGTCCAGAAAAAAAATAAGACTGACAGGTAAAGGGTCTGAAACCCAGGTCCTGGGCTGCACACTGAAGAGAATGGAGAAGATGAAGCCTGATTTTGAGACTTAAGTGTGTATTTAAATACTCAAAGAGAAGGAAAGATAACATTTCAGAGGCAAGACCTGAACTATCAAATTACAGAGGCAGACTGGAGGTAAGAAACCCCTTTAAAATCAGAACTTCGTGAAAACAAAATGCACATTCTGGGAGAAGGGACTGATATAGTTCCAGTTCCTTGTGGGTGGTGGTTACATGGGTGTTGGCTTCACATGTACAGCTGATCTCTATCATTTGTGGAACACATATATCCCAGCTCACCTACTAAGTTTGTTTGTAACCCCCAAATGACACTCCCACCACTTCTGCAGTCATCTGAGGACATGAATGTATAGACATGGTGGAAAATGTGCCACCCCATACACACATTCCCAGCTGAGGTCCAACAGCCAAGGATCTGCCTTGTTTCAGATCTCCCATGATAAAGCAGGTGCCTTTTTTGCAGCCTATATAGAGCCATGTTTTTCGAATTTTTGTGTTTTTTGAGTGTTTAAAATGCCCTCAAGTGAGGTGAAGCACCGTCTTAGTGTTCCTAAGTGCAAGTAGGATGTGATGTGTCCTACTTGCACTTATAAACGTATTAGGTAAGCTTCATTCAGGGCATGAGTTAGGATGCTATTATAGGCTTTGAGCTCAATGATCACGAATCAAAAATACATATTAAATATGATGTCTTTATGAGAAACACACATAACGTGAAGTTATGTATCAGTCAGTTAATTAAAATGTAGTGAGACCAGACAGAGGTTCACAGAAACCTAACCATGTTAAGTTTAGGGGCAATGACTCAAGGGGCAATGACTCCATATTCACTAATTCAGTGTTAGAGGCAACTTTACAGAATGTAATGTAACTACCAGAAATAACAATAACTAACCACTTTCACTATGCTGCACACCTGTTCATGCTTCATGGATGCTAAATTTCACATGCAAAAAACGTTTTGATAAGTAAGCTTCATGTATTATACAGAAGATAAAATATGCAATTTCTAAGGTCCCTTCGAAATGTTAACAATCACTAGCTTTGCACTTACAGAGATAAGCAGAATTTTAAAACTCAACTGTGCTTCTGGCTGTCAACATGCTCCTTCGGGGAAGGGCAGAAATAATGGGCTCTAAGCTCTGAAATTTCAACTTTCAAATTTTAAGTGAAGAGGGGTTATCAGGACTTTCCAGATGTTGGAAGATTCAACACAAGCATTTAATCATGCTCCCTCCTAAAAACCTCCTAAAAACCTACTAGTAAAGGAATTTTTTTTTTAAAGGTACAAGTCTGAGTAAGATGAGAGAAAACAGCAATTCAATTTTAGAAGCAAGCAAGCAGATGGAAGAAAGAAGCAATATGGAAAACCGAGAATCAACCATACTTACACTGGAGAATTCCTCAAAAGATCTGAGAACTGGCAACACTGGGTACACCTCTGAAAGTGGGAGTGAAGTGAGAACCAGAATAAGGTTTGTCAAAAGTACAAGGAAAACTGGATTCCTAGATGTGAGTTTAGAAGTTTATCCTCTGGAGTGGACAAAACGGATAGAAACCTCGGGACTGAAGGACAAACACACAGCCTTAAGTGAGGGTTCCACACCAAAAAGAGATTAAGAAAAAAATGCATACTGAATGAGACCCTTGTGTTCCTTCTTCACTTACTTAGCTCCCAGAATAATGATCCAAGGCCTTTTATTCTCCAGTCAAAAACTCAAAGAATATTTCTTCGGGGAATCTGACCTGTTCAAAAGATACCTCAGAGTCATCCAACAAACAGCCATTGAAGGCCAGCCAAACAATGAAGCTGACAAGCTCCACCCACACGTTCAGTAGTCCATCCTGTTAGATATAAGCTGACAACCAAAGATCAATATACATTTGAGAAAAGCCTTTATTGGGAGAGCCCAACACAGGAAAAACTGGAGTAAAACAACTGTTTTCTCTTCCTGCAGTGTTTATCTTGAGAGATGAAAAGATACAGCATTCATAAAACAAGAGACTATAAGAAAAGAAAGATTGAGGGAACAAAGGATTACTGAAAAATTAAGTATCCGAGAAATTCTTTTCTAACAGAAAGATTGGGCGATGAAGTTTAGAAACACCTGTAGAAAGTGCAAAACAGACAATTAAGAAAACTAAAAAACAAAAGCTGTATGAAATTAACTGAACCAAACCATGTGGTCTAGAAGTTGAACAAAAGGGGTTCCAGAAAGGAGAAAACAGGGAGAGTCATCATCCTAGAAATGAAAGATACAGGTTTGCCAAATTGAAAGAGCCCACTGAGGGCCAGGACAATCAAAGGAAAACTTTCAAGGCCTGTAATAATGAAATTTCAGAACACTGAGACTAAAAGCTAGGAAAGAAATGGTCTTATGCTTACAAATCTCTGAAGAAAAACTTTCCAATCTACAATTCCATATTTGGCAAAACTTTTAAAAGGTATTTATGGACATGCAAAAACTTTAATTCTAAGGAGTTGGAGAATTGAAAAAAAAAAGTTAATGTGTCAATATCATCCAATTTCTTGCAACTGGAAGGGAGATGCATATAATAGGAGAAAGCTAAAAAGAACTCTCTAGCACTCATTTAGAATTTGGAGGCATCAGTAAGTATGTATGAATTTCCTACCTGTTTACTGAAAAGCACCTTGAAGAATGGGCACACCTAGCTCTGGTTTCTAAATCCTATTCCCTACTAAATGCCTCATCCTGATTAGGGCAGGGGAAATACAAGCTAACTATGAAAACATCTCACTGTTTTGGGAAATAAGAAAGTGTGCATGATGGAAATGTGTCATGAAGGACACAAACTGGCCTGCAGAATGTCACTGGATAAATCTGGAAACATTTGAGCAAATTAATGATAGTAATGGATTATAATCCACTAAATGAGTCCATACTGATAAATGGGGAAAGAGGGACAACTCTTCATTTCAGTATAGCAAAACAAAAACATAACAGTTTTGCATCATCATAGTAATAACTGCTCAGGCAAGAAATACCTATGGATGCTGAAATCAGGGGTTCAAGCTTGATGAAGAATAAGTTATTTACATAATCTCCAATTATCTCCCCACAAATTACTTATTAGTGAAAGGAAAACCAGTAACCTTGAGAGTGGAGAAACCTGGCTGACGTGATCTTAACCAAGTATCAAAGTTAGTGTCAACAGTAATGGGACAACACAAACACAACATCACACACCTCCCAATGTGAATCTCTGAGGACATATTACTGCTTATACTGTATCTCCACCAAAAACGCATAGTGTGAATCCAATCACAAGGAAAGAAACCCAGATTTGAGTACGGGCATTCAGAAAATGGCCTCTAACCTTCAATAATGTCAATACCATGAAAGACAAACTGAGGAAAGCACCGCTGCTAATTAAAGGGGGGAGACCAAAAAGCTTCTGAACTTTAAAAAAAAATTCCTATAAAAAGGTATTACTGGAACAGCAACATTTGAAGCAAGGCTTCAGATTAAAATACTGTATCATTGTTACTTCCCAGATTTTGATAATTATATTATGATTACATGAATGACTGTGCTTGTCTAATAGACTTCAAGGACTTAAGGCACAGAGGGGAATGAGGTCTGCAACTTAACACTCAAATGGTTCAGAAAAGTGTGTATGATGAGAGAGAATGACAAAGCAAATGTGGCAAAATGTGAACTACTGGTGAATCTGGATGAAAATGTTTCTGGAATTCTTCATACTATTCTCACAACTTTCCTGTGTGTTTGAAATTATTTCAAAATAGAAGTGATAAGAGAAAAGAGAAAAGTCAGTGAAGGACAGCCCCTTCACCTCTAGCACAAAACCTTATAAATTTTTTAGAGCAGACATATTCAAAACTGAAAATACTCAGTCACAGAAATGTAAATTTTTCATTTTATTCAAAGTTGGTACAGAAGTGCTAATAACATTTCCATAAAATAATTACTATACTTCAGTTACAGGACAAGATACCACAGAAAGGAATATACTTTGCAAGAAATGTAGGTTCATCTGAAGTTTCCAAATACTTTTTGAAGGCTAATGCAGCAGCTGGCAAAATAACACACAGTACACAAAGAACAGTGTATTTTACAGAGTCAGTAATGAAAACTGACAGCTCTTTAGCAGATTTGCTTCATTGTTTTTCCATTTTTTCAACAATAACACTTTTAAAAAACACATTAAACCAAGATCATACATGTCTACAATTTTAAAAATCAGATTGTATACAGTAAGTTAGAATAATAGTCAAGTTAGAATTGTCATGTATGGTTAACAATCCTAAATCTACAATTTCAATTGTATTCCTTTCAATACAGAAATAACCTGGTTTATACCAAATTCTACTTTCTGCTTGCAACTAAAATATTGTACAATGTGAAGATGGACCCCATCAATCAAACCTTAAAAAAACAAAAAACCTGTGGACAATAAAGGGTACACTGAAAATCAGTTTACAATTCCAAAAACTCACCAATAACTCAACAGCTTCATTTATAATCACATTTGGTCTACAATGCATAACTGACAAAATGATAACATGTACACAATACACACCCCCAGTGCACAGACTGGTCTCTTACAGAAAATATGAACAAAGCATAATAGGGAGGACACTGGAAAAAAACGATTTTCAACGTAGACATCTCCTTAAAATGCAATACTTACATATCAAAAGTACTAGATAAAAGCAGCAGTATTCTGCTGACATTTGGCTTAAAAATAAAGAAATGAATGAAGCAATTTCACAGGTATTAGAAAAGGAATTGGTTTTCTTCTTGAAGAAGACTACTAACTTTTGCACAGCAACTATTTTTGATATCCACCTTATCAAAAAAAAAAAAAAAAAGCACTGAGAAGCATAACGTAGTTCATATGTGATTGCCAACATAGGTCTGGGCAACAGAAAATGGGATGTCCAAGCAAAGAATGGGTAGATCCCTGCTGTATTTCTGAACTCTGTTGGCAATCTATAAACCAAAGCAATATTGGTGGGGGAAAGCAGGGAACAGATTCCATATCATCATCTGACACTAATGTAATATGCCATTATTAACAAAAATAAAGCTTTTGCATTTTAACAACGCCACAGAAAAGTCCATGAGCAAAAGACTCGTTGATCTGTTTTTGCCACTCAAAAGTTAGAGATCTCAAAGTGAAATTAGAAAATTCTAATTATACATATTTACACTGCTAGGACTACTTTCACCTAGACTAATTAAAGCAATTTTCCATGGAATTATAAATCAAAGAAATTCTGCCAAAGGAATCTTCAAAAGCATTAAGTTTTTGCAAACGATTTTAAATTTAAAAGCAACATTTAAAAGTACAGACACATACTATATAGGACTAACAAGTTATAACTGCTTTGCCTTATCACACATTGCTAAGCCAAAGACGTTCCTCAAACCGTTTCTTTTTTTTTTTTCCTGCATTTCTGGCACTCCTCTGCCCTCATCCCCCTGAAGCCTGAGGTTTCACATTCTAAAATACTGAGGGAACACACCTGTTTTTTGCTGGAGGGGCAATCTTTCCCTCAAGGCATTCCGCTTAACCCTACTAAAACATGTGACATTGGTCTACACCAGCTTTAATCTTCATCATATATTATCAGAGCTGACCAAGTCTTTCCTTAAGAAGATAAATACACAAAATAGAGGAGAGTGGGAACCTAAGTAGTCACTTCTCTCCCATTCTGAGAGTTACAGCTTTTGACCTATGGGCAAAATCCAAGACAAAGACTATTTATTCATTCTTGATAAACTGGGACTATTCAGGTAAAGAAAGCAAGGGATAAGACAAAGACAATACTGAGTGCAAGAATACACAGATTTCATCTAATCTAGTCATGAAGCAGGGAATGGGACAGGTAAAAGAATCCTTTAGACTCTTAGAACCACTGTGAAAAGCAAAGTAGCTCATTTGGCAGATCTGCCTCAGATTTAGTTTGATGCTCAGAACACTTGGATCAAATTCTGCTCTACTAAAATGAAGTGCAGTAAAGCACATGAAAAAGTTAGTAAGATATGTTCACCTCTTACAAACCTACGCAAAGATTAAAGACAAGTAGTATTTGCCCTGTTAAAAATGTAAAATTTCTTCATGTTTTCAGGGTACTACTGACAGCCGGTAAAATTTCCTACTAAAGATTTAAAATAAAAAATAGTAATAACAACAACATCAATGGCTCTACAGCTTAAAGCAAAAGTTTGTCAAACTGTTCCACCCACCAAAAGCCTAGAAGTCTGTCTCTGCTTTAGTTCCAGATTGTAGGAAAGAACCCATAGACCCCCATTTTCACTAATAACCCCCAAATATAATTGCAATGTTCTTGATATTTGTCTTCTCTCCCTCAACCAAAGTAGTACAAACTTACTCAGATTATTACGTTTGAACCACTTATCATTTAGGACCACAACTCAAGATACCTCACTGTCTAGGGCTTTCCGTAATATAGTCCTCCACAACTCCCGAGGGCTGTACGACTGGCACTTGTGGGATACTGAGAAATACTGTTAGTCTTGTGCTTTCTACATGTGGAGATACACACCTGCATGTTTGAACATGATTTGTGCTTTCTATGGACTTTTACTTTAAGCTTTTTACCTATCATGGAATGTGAAACTCTTGTCACATGTATGTTCTCAGATATGCCTATCAAACCTACATCAAAAAAAACAATAGTTAAAATATACACACAGAATTAATAAGTAACCTTATAGTTTTAATTAAGGATATAAAACAAATATAGATGAATAAATAACAATTAAACTGCAACAGGAATTAGAGCTACCTGGTTTCCTTGAACCTAAATAAAGGCTGCGTATATAAAGTACGTAAATATAAATGTATGTTTTTGTATTTCCTTGACTAGTTATAACAAAATTTAAAAAGAGGAACTGTAACAAATAAGTATATTCTATCAAGAAAGGGAAATGTGTAAACTAGCAGAGTCAATATTGGCAAACAGAAGGCACTAATCAAAACACGTAAATTTCAGAAGCTGATTATATTATGAAATACCCTATATACTGGCCTTTGCCAATTTGGGATTTCAATAACAGCAATGAGCTTAATTTCAGTTTCCAACTATTATAACCAAGAGTGAGTTATTAAGGAACATTCATTCCACTTATAGAAGTCTAGGCTACAATGATATATTGAAAAATTATCCAGACTAGTTTGTCCAAAGGCAATAAAAAAAGTAAACACTCCTTCCTCCAGCAGCACTGGGGTACAAGGTGAATTTACCAAGATAAATATAAGTCTCCAATAAGGTTGTGGTTATCTACCGTCAACTTGTGCTGTTGAAGAAATGACTGAAATATGTATTTCCCTTATTGACAGAGTTCACTGATTGTAAACTATCTTAAACTTGGGATAGGGGTAGGAGAGGATGGAGTGGCTTTGTTATCATGGGCAACAATTAAGATCTAGTGCTTTTCTGAGAGCAAAGCTACTGTTCCTACACTACGAAAAATCTGAGACCACTGTGCTTTTGTCCTGACTTGCTCTTCATTTGCTTATTTGTTCTAGCATCCCTCTCTTCAAACATAGTATGAATCCAGGTAACCAAACCACACTGGAAAGTTGTTACATAAAATTATTGGTTTAAATCAACAGCTTCAGATTATGGTCCTCCCCTAAAAGGTAAAGTACCTGAAATTAAGTAACGGTACAGATACATCAAACCTTTATTTCTGAGTAAAAGACAATAATATATCCATGGCTAAGGCTGTTAAGTTACCAAGATAAACAGGGTGCTTAACCCAAAACAAAAAACTAAATCCTATCTTTTATACAGGATTTGAGATGGAAAACAGAAACATAAATTACATCAATTTTCACAACATTTCTTTAAAGGTGAATCAGTAGTTAAAAGCCTTATTCCCAGCATTGGAAAGAAGCTTAAATAAAAATATTTATAGGACTGTGACTAATGGTGTGGGACTCAGTGCTGGCAAAGCCTATTAAGTAGTTTGAACCTTAGCTAAGTTCAATTCTAGGAGTGAAAGAAGTTGTATACCTAGTCTTCTAACAGAGGGGGTAGAGTCTGATAAAAAGCATACCAAATTAAGAGAAGTGACCTTAGTGGAGGAAAAGGGGTTTGCAGCCCTGAGTTAAGCCAACCAAGTATAAGTAATCAAAACTTCTTATATGATCCAGTTTCATACCTAACTAGTACAAAAGGGTTTCTCTATATGCCAACTGACTAATTCCAACTTTTTACCCTTAACTACTGCACGAACAGGTTTTTTGGCATTAAAACAAACTCCATTCCTTTCTGCATTATGACACCACCATTTCAAAGGGACTGGTATGAATTTTAACTATCACTGCCTCACTAATTTTTGAAGAAAGGGGTTTTTAGAATACAATAATGATGTATTATTAGGGCTTTTATTATTAGTGAACATTAGTCTGAGAAAATCATTCTTGAGAATTAACAGTTTAAGCTATAGAAATTTAGTATATTTAAACACAACCATAGTTAATGAATCATTATTTGGATCCAAGTTTTCAAAACTGGGGCAAAGCAACACTTTTGCACATCATAGCAATAAGCCTGAAAGTGAGTTAAGCTGATAAAGTATCAAAAGAGGAATTTGAGAAGTGTTAAAAGAGCAGATAAAGAATTAAAGCAATGTAAGGGAAGACAAATAGAGGGAAAGACCAGTCTCTCTGAATGGTAGGTGAGTATACACACATATAGGAATATACCCTATTTGTAAAGTCTGCTCAAGCTAATGTCAACATCAAAATGACTTAATGCAACTTAACACTTTGTTAATGAGATATTGTATGAATACAAGCTTAAAAGCAGATTTTTCTACTAAATTATTGCTATCAAATATCAGTCACTTTAACCTCAAAAATGTTTAAAAACTCATACTTCACAATATGTAATGTCAAACTAGGGTTTAACAGGCTAGATCTTATTTACTAGTGTCCTAATCTATATGGGGAAAAGTTTAAACTAGCTTGTAGCCAAAATGCTTCAAGTTCTAGAATTCACTGAACAGAATTCTACAACTGCACATTTTAAGCTAATGTTTGTCCTTTGCCTAACTTGTTAAGTTTGTATCACCCAGGTATTTCTCAGCATCTCGTTTAATAGTTTTTCTGACTTCTTGGGAAAATTTTGTCCTGGCAAGTCTCTTTGGTCACATGATGTAATAGGAATGGTCTACATACATTGCTCATCTAAACCTGGGGAATGGTGGTGAGGTGTCACTATTCCATATCCACGTGGTCCTTTCCAGCCATCATACCTCAGATGAAAATGACACAGCAGAGTAAAAAATATATGGAAAGTAACTGGCCAAATACTGCCAACTGGGAATAACTGACCAGTCTAAACTTTTAAAAGCTACTGATATAGCCAGTCTGTAGGATGGTAAAGAATAAGAATAACCCATAGGTTGCACTAAATGATATTTGGACAGGGGAAGATCCATGCACCCTTTCAGTACCAGAAGAAAGCAAGCAATGGACTGAGAAATGGAGACAGAAATTCTCAGTGCCCTAGACAAGACCTTTCAGTCCCCCCCACTCACAATCAGCCTCGGGTTAAAGACTGAGTGACAACCTCCTAATCAATGCTTAAAATGTGAAATTTCACATGTGATAGGTCTCTGCTAATTACTTGATGTGTTAAGACTATGACCCTGCTCAGCCTCTTTGTACAAAAACACAATGGATCCTTTGAGCCAAGTGAAAAGGAAGCCTTGGGAGAGGAGATCTGCTCAATTTAGGCCAAAGGACACAGTACCACCACTATTGCTTGATGTTTCCCTAACCTAAAGATAAGAGTAATAACCTCAACCAGGAAAAGAATGGCTATGGAAGAAGACTGGCTCAGCTATTTCAAAAGCCACTTACTATCTTGGGGCAAAAGGACATAATATTTTTGGAGCCAATACTTCTTATACATGCCAGAGTTATTAATAAGCTCTGCTCATCAGATCTTACGACTGAGACTGCTTAAAAGGACAAAAATATAAGAACTGGGGATACCATTAACAGCAGATCAGACAATACTTTTTCCCTACCTTTGAAGACTAGTGTCTTCACTTCATTTTGACTCTTAGGTAACTATTTTAGTCAATACCACTCTTATTCAATTCTGAACCTTAGCTTGAGCCAATACAAAAATATATACATATTAATGTCTACAGACAAAATGTCATCACTTAGGACTCATTTAGTTAGTGTAAAGTATGAACATTTTGCTAGCTTAATACAGACCATGTTATCACTCCATGAACAATCATTCTAACGAAACATACTGAACAGTGGTCCCCTGAATGAAGTTGCAATCAGCAATTCACATACTTATTCAAGCACATTATCTATTACTGGAAAGCAATAAGAAGGGCAAGCTTCAGGGACTTGAGTCTCAACAGACTGATGTTTATACTGGCAAGAATAAACATCCTAATGGATATGCTAATAGTCATTCCTTATTTACAGACATGAGTACTCTAAACTTGACCTACTGCTATATACACACAAACAGACACAAGATGATGTATTTCATGTATCGTACTGACACAGCAGCAAAGGGGGGGGGGGGGGTGAGGGATCCTAATACTCCAAACTATTAGGACTCAACATTAAATAAAAGGGAGAAAAATCCACATAAACACCACCTATTAATTTATGCTGTAAAAAAAGAAGGGATTAAGAAGGCTGCCCAGCCAATGTGCCAATTTTCTTTGCTCAGTTATACAGCAATGTGTTCAAAGTCAAAGAAAATTTTAATTCTTACAACTTAATGCCAATTTGAAAAATCTAAGGTCCCATTATTTTCCCAAATACCAAAAGGTTGTCTCAAAGGAAAAATAGTTCCTTTGAGAAGAGGACAAACCATGAGTCCAGCTTTGGATACACGGTTTTCTGTTCTTCCCAATAGACTTTTTATAACCTTGGGACAGGTCACAACCACAGCCTCCTCCATACAAGAAAAGGATGGTCCCTATTTATTTGGCCCCCAGCTTATAAACCTTAAGAATGAAACTGAGAAAAAAATTCTACAAGGCACTCTAAGCTCTCAGAAATCATGCTATTCATACATGAATTATTTTTTCATCTACATACTCAGTCCATCAGAAAGCCTCCTGGAGATGGGAAGACATTATGCTACCTGATTATTTCTAAAATCAACTTTGGACTAATCAAGCCCATCATAATGAAACTCATTTATAGAATACAAAAAATTTGTGAAGTCATTAGGACTGAGTTTTGATTCAAAATCTACAAAAGTATCTAAAAAAGTAATACTTTTCCCTAAAGAATACAAGCTTAATAAATTCATGCAATTTAAAAAGTATCAGAGATTACAGGAAAGTCAAAGAAAGTAGATACACAATTAAGTTTCCTTCATATGTTATGGAGGAAAAAGGACCATGTTGAGCACACAGACACAGAAATTCGTAATCTGTAGAGCTTTTCTCTAATATCTTTTGCATCCTGTCCTCAAGAAGGGGAATCAGCCTGTGAAAAAGATTCCCATCCATGAAGGTTACAACACAGTGCCATGCCATGTGAAGACAGAGAATCCTCTAAGTACACAAGTCCTACGATATCCTCCACAAGACATACTCCTAAACCCAGAAGTTCTTATTCATGACAGACAACTCTTTAACATGCTATCCATTCTACAGAAAGACTATACTGACAATCTACCAATGGCAAGGCATGCACTCTGAGTTTTCTGTTACTAATGTCCAGTTTGCACTGGAACCTCCTCATGCTCTAAGTCAATGTAACTTTTTAAGAATGTAGAGGGTGTGTACAGATGGCAAGTCTTTCAAAAAAAAGAAAAAAGTAAATCAGGAAAAAAAAAAAACCATCAAGGATACGATATGATCTCAGAATTAAATTTTCCCTCCAAAAGCTTAACTTCAACATTGCATGATCTAATCAAGCAGGGCAACCCAGCACAAAAGGCAGTGACAATTTTCTTCAAATTTCTGGACATATCTTCCAACTGAATCCACTTGGAAAAGCATGTGGCTAATAAAAAATGCTACCAAATGACAAAAACAAAGAACAAAGCTAGAGAATTAGTGGAGTATGAGTAGTCACCTATTTAGCATAAGCTCATCAAACACTGCTTGAGGACTGCTAATTCCCAAACTATATAAATAACCTTAACTTGGTCAATTAATCTGGGGATCATCAGCAATGTTTACTTCATTTTCTCCCCTAACCATCTGACAATACAATCATGACATAACTTTATCAAGACAGACTTGGTGGTCATTTGAGTATCGTTCACTTAAACTCCGGTCAAAATTAGAAAAAAAAAAAGAAAAAAAAGTAACTAGAACAAACTTTTTACCAACAGTCCATATATTGGTGGTACAAGATAGCTACAGAAAAACATTCTTCTTCCTTTCTTTTGGCAATCAGAATCCATAGGCTCATGCTAGCAAAATGAACCTGGCAAACGAACTAACTTGTCCTGACACAAGTACCCCATAAGCACATTAGATTTTCATTACACAACTGATTACACAATGTCTACAAATTCAGTTTTAAATGGTAGGAGGGATTACAGAGACAGAGAAAAAACTTTGAAATGAGCAAGTCTTCTACTTCAGGATAAGAAGGCCTACCAAGATTTGGCAGTGCAGACAGTATACCTTATTCATAATATCTTAGCATATATTCTGCTCTACATGTTCTATGAGAATAATTGGTCTCTCCTTACTTTGGTATGGAAAATTTTAAACCACATTTGCACAATTCAGTCTGTTAAACAAGTTTTACTTCATTTAGGTTGAAAATTTACTTTCATCCATCTCTGGGAAAATAAAGTCTTGCAAATAGATGATTTTTCTGCTAAGTAAAATTTGGCTAAAACCTATAGCGTAAACAATGCCTGAGAGATGCAACAGTTACATAAGTTTTGTTTTGTTTTCCAAAGACCAGTATTTTCTTAAGTTAGTGTCTCATCATATCCTTAAAAAGTTCATAAGGAGAAATAAACAAACATGAAAATTCCAAGTGAACACACAGCAAAAAGTCCGATATTTAGTATTAGTTTAACTTGTGGAGGCTCTTCCAACATTTGTAAACAAACAGCCTCCTCCTCCATCAGGTCTCTGAGACTCCTCTTGCTGAGGCTCTTACTTTTAAAGCCACAGAACCAATCTATGAACTTCCAGTACCGGCCTCCATCCTCTGTTTCCTTCTTTCTCTCTTTCTCACCCATAAGAGCTGCTTGCCCATTGGAATAAGCATCTACAGGTGTTTCTGCCTCTGAATGCCCTAACGAAGCCACTGGATTGCCCTCTTCTCTGCAGGTCACCAACAGATTAACATCTTCTGGCTGAAGGCCCTTGATGCTATCTTCAGATTTCCCATTGGGAATGATGTGGTTGGTGGCCTCACTGTTCTCACTGCACCTCAGAATGCTCTTCTCTTGCATTTTGTAGGGTTCATCTTTCGGGGAGCAGCTTTCCTTCACCACCAGGCTCTTCTTAGACCAAAAGGTGGTGGTACGAATCTGTTCCTTTGTGGGAGGTGGTGTCAGAAGGCTAACAATTACAGTAATGAGTCCTGTGACCCAAAACAATGCTGTGGCCACATACATGTAATGGATGTCTTTGATGAAGCCTGGCCTGTTATCAGGTTGGTCACATTCTGGGGCACGGTATGCAAAGGCCAGTGTCAAACGGACTGCTCCAAGAACAAAGCCAGCCATTCCACCATAGAAAGCCCCTTGCTCATTACAGCGCTTCCAGAAAATTGCCAGAAGGAAAAGGGCCGCAACTGGGGGTGTCAGGTAATCAGCTACCTCCTGAATGTAAAGGTACATCTGGCCTCCTTGCATCTCCACGATGATTGGCACCCATGCAATGCTGATCACCACCATAAAAGCCACAAATATCCTCCCCACAATCATTAGTTCCCGGGAGCTTGCGCTCCGGCGGATGAGTTTGTACACGTCAAGGGTAAATATGGTACTGGCACTGTTAAAGATAGAGTCCAAGTCGCTCATCAGAGCTGCAATCATCACCGCCATCATTAAGCCACGGAGGCCCACAGGAACCAGCTTCATCACCAGGCGTGGGTAAGCAATATTAGAGCACCCAGCTCTGCTTCCACATACTTGCATGCAGTGCTCTGGGTTGATGCAAGCTATATCATCAGCAAACAGTATTCTGGAAATCATTCCTGGGACAACTATGATAAACATTGGCAGCAGCTTCAAGAAGCCAGCCATAAGAGTAGAGCCTTTGGCATGAGCAATGTTTTTAGCTGCTAAGACTCTCTGCACGATGACTTGGTCAGCACACCAGTACCATACTGAAGCTGGGGTCTGCCCAAGAACAAATCCAGGCCAAGGAACATCTTCATCTGTTGGATTCCGCAACATTTTCAGTGCATCTTTCTTAGGGTGGACATTACAAGAATTTGTGTTGGAAAGGTTGTATGTCAACAAGATGGAAGTAACATTGGGTGAGGCCAACATGTACCTTCTCTTAACTTCCTCAAACCCGCCAATCTCCATCATGCTAATTATCATAAGTGTGAGTGCCCCAACGATCATAAGCAGAGCCTGTAGAGTGTCTGTGTAGATCACTGCAACAAGGCCTCCGGTGACAGTCAGCAAAGCAGTCATGCCAATGAGCAGGATGACAGACACATAGAGGTTCCAACCCAAAGACTCCTGGATAAAGAGGGCACCCGAATACAGATCCACTGAGAGCTTGGTGAAGATATAGAGAATCAGAGACAAGGCTGCAAAATAGACCTGAATCCTATGGCCACCAAATCGCTTGGACAAGTATTCAGGCATGGTGTATACCCCTGACCGGATGTAAATCGGGATGAAAACCCATCCCAGAAGTTGCAAAAGCAGTAAGGCATTGAATTCCCATGCGCCCACTGCAAATCCACTTGCAGCTCCAGATCCTGCCAGCCCAATGAAGTGCTCACTCCCAATATTGCTCACAAACAGAGAGGCACCAATTGCTACCCAGGTCATAGAGCGCCCCGCCAGGAAGTATCCACTCACGGTGCTTCTATTAGATTTCCACATGGCAAAAAAACCAATGCACATGACCAGGATAAAATACAGGGCCACTATGGCAATGTCTGCTGTCTCCAGTACAGCCCTCATTTTGGTAACTTTGTGAATAAAAGTGTCCAATGACAGAAGTGTCCGACTTTTTATTTACTCATTAGTAACCCCAGCCAAGTCTGTAAACCATACGTGAACTGGACTACACAGAGCAACACAGCAGGTCAAAGTCTTTGTCCTTTGGTTTGCTGTCTTGATGGTGGTGGTTGTGATAAACTTTGAAGGAGACAGTTTAAATTTTCCTCCGCTTCTTAATTGGGATTGAGAACTTAGCTCGTACTCTTAATCCACTCTCCACAAGACCATCAGCATTTACTCAGGTGCTGGAGGAGAAATTCTGAGTTGCAGCTAAGTTAGTGAAGCCTACTGTACCAACCCTGCAAGGCAGCAAAGACAAAAGACAAAGATTGAATTAGAGGAGGGTCTCACCAAGTGATGAGGAAACTTTCAGTCTAGCAAAACGGCGCAATAAGACATTCTTTATAAAAAGAAAAAAAAAACTTTTAAAATATACTTCAGTTCCACAGGAAAGAGCAATCTATACTAGCACATCTGATACGTAAAGTCATGAGAATATTTATCATTTTGAACTAAGAACAAAAATTCATTGATCTCATAACTAAGTGACCTAACTTCTCTAGCAACTAAGAGCTGCCTACCATGACGTTGCCCTTTTTTCATCTTACTGTTGTCGTCTCAGACTGGAACAGACACCAAGATCCTAAAGCACCTTAAGGGAGGAGGTGGAAGGGACACTAATTTTTTATAAGGACACCACAATGAATCTTCAAATGCTATGAATCCTGAATAATGAACTTTATAGCCAGTTAGGGTCCTGGATGGAACAGGCAGGTAGACTGAAAATGTTACCATCTACACCCAAACACAAAATCAAGTATTACTTACTCTATGCAAAATTATTATAAAATTCTCCTAAATTCCTACTACAAATGTGTATGTGGTAGTTATCACCCAGTAATGTAGAAATTGTGAGAGGACTCCTGCCCTAAAGGAAAACAAAACATTCCACACACACACACACACACACACAACTAGGAACACACAACTTATAAAACCCTAAAATTTTATTGTTTCTCCTAGCTAGAAGACATCACAAGATTTTTGAAAAATGTTCAAAAATTTCTTTCCATTCCTTTCATCAGGCAATAATTCCAAGAGAATCTCTGAGCGAATAAAGGCACACAGGCACAAGGTTTGATTTTGTTGAATATTTTTCCCTTTTAATACTGCTTTCTCGTTGAAGGGTATAGAAAGCAAGAATAGGGAGGAGGAGAAAAGAATTTCTCAAAGACCAAAAAATATTGTATCTTCCAAACTTCATGAAACAAACATTTAACAACAGTTAGATAATAAGTTCTCTTCAATTAAGTCAATCACATATTTTTCAGTCCTGGATTAAGGAAAAAAAAATCACTCTGCAAAACAGACATTTAAATCCACCTAAAATCAAATTTATGGGTCAGATGGGTTTTCTCCTGAAAAAACAGACAAATTCTAACTCTACAAAGTTAATTATAATTATAGTTGAGATCAAAATGAAGAACATTTGTTATTCATACTAATGCCTTCCACACATCAACTTCTAATGTGAGTCCTTTTGTGATAAAGCAACCTCAAAGTGAAATTTTTTCTACATTTGACAAAGTAGATAACTTTTTGATGAATCTCTGCATTTTCCTTTAAAAATCAGTACCAAACTTAAGTCCTATAAATGATACTAAAGGCACCGCTTTCCAAAACTGTTCAAAATAGACCACAGTATTAAAAACTTTTTAAAAAAATTTTTATTTATTCATGAGAAACACAGAGAGTCAGAAATACAGGCCAAGTTAGAGGCAGGCTCTTCGCAGGGAGCCCAATGCAGGACTCAATCCCAGAACCCTGGGATCACGACCTGAGCCAAAGGCAGACACTCAACCACTGAGCCACCCAAGTGCCCTGTATTAGAAACTTAAAAATACACCTCTCACTGGCCAGGAAAGGATCTGGAAACAATGGCTAAAGATAAACGTTCTATTGAATTAGGTTATTAGGTCTAACTCATAATGCTGCCTAGATAGAAATGTCTTAAACCCATCTTTATGCCTTTTTTTTAAAGCGTACTGCACTATAATAATTATACTAAGAAAACTGATTACTATCTTTCCTCCTAAGAATCTATAATGAGTGACATGAATAAAACTCCCACACACAAAAGTATAAAATATATGAACAGTTGGGATTTGTATCACTTCCTACTTGCCAAATCTTCAAAGCTGGTCATATTTCTGTGACCACTATCCCCACCCCTAAAACTTTCTAAAGAAACACTTGGACATTATCTAGAAGGATCACCTAAATTTTTAATAAAATATAATCAGATGACTAATATACATCAATTACCTAAAAGGTATCTTTAATGTTTCAGTATAAGGGGGCAAGTCCTTAATTAAAAAGAAAATAGCTGTTGGCAGTTATGAAATCCAGCCATCTAAGTAGCTCTCTCCCTGCCATTCATCATCCAAGCCACTTGTTTCAACTTCCACAGAAAAGCCTAATTCACCTGGCAAGACAGCCCTTTCAGGTGTTACTCTTCTTTATGGCAGCTGCTGACCAAAAATATGTTTCTCCCAAGAAGAGACAAACTAAACACTCGGTGCTTTTGTTGGGGGGGGGGGGGGGGGGGGAGAAGTACGAGGAATATGCGCAGCAACAGCCCCTACCAGCAGCTTCTTTGTTCAGAGAACCAAGTGCTCAAAAAGAAAACAAGCACCTTCTTAAATCACTAGCAAGCACTGCTAATATCAGTAACATTGTTCTTCTTGTCAAATTGGATCTATACAAGCCAGATCTCTGAGCCATATTTTGTTTCCTGATGAATGAACCTTCAGACTGGTCTAAACCCTAACTTCTCTAGAACAGCAGGTCAGCTACAGAGAAAAGACATGCCCACAGGAGAGGTAGCAGGGAGTGGCCAAATACTAGCTCAAGGCTGACTTTCTCCATTCTGTCTGCCTGTGCTTCCTCAGACCATTCAGAAGCCACTGCCAACAGTCCCCATCTCACTGGATACCATACCAATTTGTGGGCAGGTTTAAGATTTTTCCAATTTAAACAAAAACCATCCAGAGACCAGCACCTGGTAAAGACTGGAAAAGGAAAAACAAAACCAAAAATAGGTCAATTTAGTTTACAGAAAGATATAAAATACTATAATACAACGCAGCTAAATTTCACATTCTAGCCACGAACAGAGATCGTCACAGCCTTTAGTAGATAAATTATGCATTCCTTAAAAATGGTTCCAAATAAAATACACAATAAGTTCCGCACATTTTTTCTTTCCTTTAAAGAAGTAAATATTTCTACAAAAATACAATGAACACTAACCAGAATGCCTTTATTTCAGAACAAATATACCTGAAAAAATTTTTTCATCAGCTAAAATGAAACTTTTTAATTTATGTTTCTGTATTACTAGGATAAGCTGTTACACAGGTCAGGTAAATCCTGTAAGTGAGAAATGTGAGACAAGTAAAACAGGTACAGGAATGATAAATATATGGGTTGGTTTCTTGGTAGTATATTTTTTTAAGAAAACAAATATTTCTATAATAAAAGTATTATTTGTGGAATGTATAAAGTGGTCCCCTAGTGGTGATGGGCAGTATAATAAATTTTTCCAAATCGCAAAACAAAGGCATTTACTGTGAAACAGAGCAGAAGCTCCCCCAACCCCGAGAGGGCTTCCTTTTCAGAAAGTGTTTTGTTGACAGTTTTGCACAAAATTAGAATAAAATTTTGGTACTGTCTCATGTACCAGAATGAATTAAATGACAACTGAAGAAGTAATCCAAATAGAGAAGTATACCTAAGTATTTGCTGTGTTTGAACTAGAAAGAGGAAAATAGGTAACACCAAATTATATTACCTATGAACGCCCGTTTAGGTATTAAAATCAAAATATAATTAGTTATAGTAACCAAATCCAACATCTCTTTTCTATTATCTAGGATGAGCATATAATTTATCTTCCAAACTAGGAAATTACTCTGGGACAATCTGTAAAATCAAGGACATATAGTCACTCTAGAAAGGGAGTCACCAATAAAAACCCACCAGGGAACAAGAGAAACAATTCCTAAAGCCAACAGGGCCCCAAGTCATAACAACTTCAATGAGGCAAGGGGACTGACAAAAGACAGAAAACAGCAATACAAAAGTGGCCCAACAACAACCTTTTTAGCTTGGAGTCACTTTTAAAACCACACACTCAAAGGACAATCTGAACAGGCCAGCCCAGCACTATCAATAGTAGGCTTCCAAGGGCTTGCTTATATTCTGATCCAATGAAAAATGTTCACTGTACCAGCTAGTAACCTAAGAATTATGGAACACATGGGCACCTTTGAAAACTTACATGTATGGGTGGCACCATCGAGAAAGCAGACAAGTTTTGAAGGGCTGGAGCCACATAAAATTGTCCAGTGCATAGACCAGGTACTTAGCACATGTTGCTTTACCTTCTACAACTTGTATGAATTAAAAGTTATGATTATCACCTCCTTTCAAATTAAACTGTCAACTATATCCCAAACTTGTTAGGTTTCTCACAAAAACTATATATAGATAAAAGAACTAAATAAAATATTAAATATTCAGTTCTCTCGCAAATATCTTAAGGAGACTCTCAACCATCTCATGAACAATTAGCTCCTAATTTACATCACTTCAAGTAAAATACCAAAAAGAAAACCCTAAACATAGACAAAATTCTACTTACAGACTTTTCATACGCATTTTCACTTTCGTCATCTTGACTCAAGGTTCAGTAAAGCAAATGCCACTAACAGAGTAGATTAATGGTGCATATATATATATATATATATATATGACCATCCTCAATCCAGGCTCACTTTAAAAATGTAGAAATAGAGTGGGAAATATCAGAAAGGGAGACATGAGAAACTCCTAACTCTGAGAAATGAACTAGGGGTGGTGGAAGGGGAGGTGGGTGGGGGGTGGGGGTGACTGGGTGACAGGCACTGAGGGGGGCATTTGATGGGATGAGCACTGGGTGTTATTCTATATGTTGGCAAATTGAACACCAATAAAAAATAAATTTATTAAAAAAATGTAGAAATGGACATTGGTAGTTTATCAGTGGCACATAAAAGTGAAACAAGGGTTTCTAATACAACTCACATGAATTCCAGTCAGTTGTAAATCACAAGTGGAACTGAAGATAACACTATATGTAATCATGATACAACAGTCCCTAAAACATGTAAGGAGTTTGCTCTTAAAACTTTCTTGCAAAATGTTTCTATTGTACCTACAACCTCAGCTATTCAAATTTCTTAAAGTATGTAAGAAATGCATGAAACCCTGATTGAACTAAATGGCATTTCAACCACCAGGGTGGGAGGCAAGGCAGGGTAGGCAGGGATCTGAGCCCCCCTCCAGCAACTCTCTACCAACCAGACCAGCTCTATTTTTAGCAAAGTATTGGGGAGAGATGGGGTTTAGGAAAATGGTTTCCCATGTAAGTAAACCATTTCTTCAAATAAAATGTTATTCACCTAAGAAAAATGATGAACTACCAAATTTATCATTTCACACATATACACACATCCCATTCATTTTAATCTGTTTCTATCAATATCAAAGTCTGGCTCACAATGTTTCATGTTGTTTTTTTAAAGAAGTCTCAGAGAATGAAAACCTTTTAAGTATGAGGATAACTTTCAAACTACCACTGTTTTCAAGTTTTATGTGGATTATACTAGATCATGTACATGGAAAAACTCCAATAACCTTTTTGAGAGAAATGAAAATATGAAGAGAGAGCGGCAGTGTCTATGTTTGTTTATAGGAGACTGGGTATCAAAGATAAGTGAGTTATAAATTATATATAAAGATTAAAAAAAAAAAAAGGCCTGACACTTACTGACCTAAGTCCTAACACCTTATAGATACTGTAATAGGAGCACTGTGTGCATTAAGATACTCCTTACAGTAATTATGGAATAAGTACAATTATTACGATCATTTTACAGATGAGAAAAGGAAACCAAGGAAGTAATGTAACTTGCCCCAGGACAGTTACTCATATTTATTACTTCAGCATCTGCACTTGCATCTATCAGTCTAAATGGTTTCTGCCCTTATAATCACTAGGCAATACTATCTTCAATGACAAGAACATGTCTTTACTAATAGAAATATAAATAATAACAATAAAAAAATCCTGTATCATCCATGTTAAAAAATCTGTGCTTATAGAGAAAATACTTGAGATTTTTACATAACAAACTTTTACAAAACAGACTACAAGAGCACACAGGATAAAATGCAACTGAAGTATTTATGTATGATCATATGTGAATGGATATATTAAGGAGAAACTAAAGATTCAAAACAAAAAGAAGTCCCTGGCATAGGCTTCTTAAGTAAGTAAACAAACAGCAGAGAAGCCTTGATGAATCAGTTTTGTAAGACCAGGGCTTATCCTGGTTCTCACAGTCCAAACCCAAGGCTTATGCCTTCATTCTCTGCAGTGTTAATTGTTCTTTCACCAGAGAATAAAAAATCTATCCCTTCTACACCTGACTTTGTTACCATGGGCCACATGAATCTACCCAAGCCAGTCTTCCTTCACTTGCTAACTCCTCCATCCTCAAGACATTAGGCTAAACGAATCAGCAATCTACAGATAAAAGAGTTTTCATAGTAAAATCTGTGGACCACAGTTCTGCTTGAATGAAGTGTTTGTGACCACCTATCGTTGCTTGGGAGTGTGAATAACTTGGCTCACATTCCTTAAACCTGTCTCTCTCTCAGTCTTGCCCATCTCAAGGAAAGGCCAACTCCACTCTCACTACTGCTCAGGTCTCAGCATATCAGTACTATAAGGCATTCCTGACAACTTGCTCATTGTCTCTCTCAAGCCACACACAATCAATCGATTAGTCTGCTGGATCTATCTCAAAAAATGTATCTATACTCAGACCATTTGTCATTTCAACTGCTAGAACTCTGGTCGAAATCACCATCCCATCTGATCTAGTTTACCAACTGCCCTTACCTTAACCTGTCTCCAAGCTTTGGCCCTCGGTCTACTGCAGGGCATTAATTAACACCGCAAGCAGTCATCCTTTAATTTACAGTTCACGACACACCAAACATACCTCTGGGCCTTGACATTTGCTGTTCCCTATGCAAGGTACACTTAGCAACTCCCAGATTTTCACAACTTGCTCTCCTCTCATTTACAGCTTTACTCAAAAGTAACTCCACTAACCACCTCAGTCCTTCAACCTGCTTTACTTTTATTTACTTTATTTTAAAAGTAATCTCTACACCCAGCAGGGGGCTTGAACTCATGACCCTCGAGATCAAGAGTCAGATGGTCCACCAAATGATCAGACAGGCATTCCATTCTGCTTTATTTTTTTTTCCATAGCACTCAATACCTTCTAAGATACCAAAGAACTTATTTATGTTTATTATTTCCTCACCACCAGAATGTAACCTCCATAAGGGCAGAGATTCTTGTCTGTGCTGTTCAGTGATGTAAACTGTGTCCAGAGCAGCCTGGCACACCACAGGTAGGCAAATGTTTGTTAAATAAAATGTTAATGATAAAGTACCTAACCAAAAGTGTTAAATTTTCAATATCCTACATAATCCTCAAGAGTAGGTTTTGTTTTTTTTTTTTTTGTTTTTAAGCAGTAAGTGATGACAGAGTAAAAGGCCAAAAGGGAGTACAGCACTTCCTCCCCTACCAAAGAGATCAGATCAGCTACCACAAACAGTTTGGAGAGTGTATGGAATGACAAGGCAAATCAAACAAGGCAAAAAGCCCTTTGTTCACATAGAAATCTCAATGGGCCATGATGTAGTAAAAAATTGTTATCTGGAGCCACTATCTCATCCTACCCACTCATCATAAGAGTGGTCTACTTATTTCATTGTACTAACTCCACTGTAGAAGTCCTCTAGATATTACCCCTGCAATATCAATAACCACCTCATAGTGTGCAATGATTCCCAAGTGCTTCTTCTACTATGGTTGTTTCCATACAAAAGGCAGGTCAGTGTGGGGAAGGAGAATTTTCCTTCAGCCTCCTCTTCTCTACAAGCCCAACCCTCTTGCTGATCTCAGCTTATGAAGACTATCTCCCGCCTCTACCTCCCATTACACTTGAAGCATTAAATGTTCCACAATACTGAGCAAGATACTTTAAGAACTACCATTTACCAACACCAGGCACCATTTCTACACTACATGTACCAGCTCATCCAATCTTCACAAAACCCCAAGAGGTAAGCATAATAATAATCCCTAATTTATAAATGAGAAAATTGAGGACATTTTTGTCCTTTCTAAATTGAGGACTTGATCACTAAGAAAGTCCAGAAATATCCTCTGTGAAGATGAAAAATATATTCTTTTACAATACTCCCCAAGATACACATAAAAATGTAGGAAAAAAAATACAAGTCAGAAAAAAAATCTCATTGATAAAGAAGAAATAACGCAATTAGAAAACTACCCTATGTGGTCCCTAATGAATCATCAAAGTTGAACCTTATCTCTAGTCATGAGAAAGTAACTACACAAATCCAGGCAATGACTACAATGGATGCTAGAATCCTCAGGTGACAGGCTGATGGAGAACTTTAAAATGGATGGATGAGACTGACAGTATCTGCACCCACCAAGAATGAATCGTCTCTAAAAGACAGACATATGTGCTTCTTGATGTGATGCTACACCCTGAATACTTACGTGCTCTTGTAAAACAAAATCTGAAAACTAATCAAATTTCTACCCGCCAGTTTACAGAAAATATCCGGATTAGATAAACACATAAGACACCAGGAAAAGATAAACCAAATTCAGAAAGTAAGGAAGGGTGGGGAATCAGTTACATTTAAGACTCAAGGGGCCATCAAGTAAATGCAACCTGTGGATCTTGTCTGGATTCAGATCAAATAACTCAACTAGGGAGAAACGTTTGAGACAATTCAGAATTTGAACATGGGGATGTTAAGGAATTCATCTGGTATCATAAAGGCACTGTGGTTGAGTTTTGTTTTTCTTTAAAGCCCTTACCTTTTGGATATGTACCAAATATTCACAGGTAAAATTTTATTATCTGCACTTTGTTTTAAAGCACTCCAGCAATAACAAATTCAGAATCATCAACAGATGCTAAAGCCAGTGGAAGACAAGAAAAGAACACTCAGTCTCAACTTTGTCACTCTATAAATCACCAATTACAAAAAGAGAAAAGCTATGTTTACAATGGAACAATCTGGTAGATAACACCTAAACCAAATGACTACTTAACATCAATAGTGAGACAAACAGTTATGCTTCCTCATCATTCAATACACGGCCATCCCTAGTTAATAACAATGTCAACAATGTTTAGCCTATCTCAAATCATGAGAAAATCAACCAGACAAATCCAATTGAGGGATTCTGCAGACCACTGGGCCTGGACTCTTCAAAGTGCTACTGTTGTTAATGACAAAGACCTGAGAATTGTTCTAGATCAAGGAGACTAAACAAACAAATGCATGATCCTTGACTGAATACTGTATTAAAAAGCTAAAGGATATTAACGGAGTAACGGAATAAATTTGAACATGTATGTATTGAATATTTTATAATAGCACTGTATCAATGTCAGAACTGAGTAATGGTTATGTTGTGGTTGTGAAGAAAACTGCTCTTATTCCTAAAAATGGCATGTCAACATGTTTGCGTCTCTCAAATGATGCAGATTGAGAAAAAAAAAAAAAAGCAAATATGTTAAGTTCTAACAATCAATGATCTAGGTGAAAAAGCATGCAGGGGTTAACTGAACTGGTCTTGTAACTTTTCTAAAGAAAATATAAAATACTTTATAAAAGAAAAAACGAAGGGCAGGGGTGGGAAAGCAGGTGGAGTGTAGATGAGGCAAGATTGGTAAATGTTGATTGGTTGTTGAAGCTGGGTGATGGGCACAGTATGGAGATTCATTAAACTATTTCCTTTTATGTGTGCCCAAGTCTGCATCTTAATTCTCACTTCTAGAAAATGGGGGAAAACAGGTTACCTCAAGGCAACATCTATATTACTAAATAAAAAAGCTCCATGGGAAAAAATTAAGCATTAAACAATTGTTATCCACTGTCAATTCTTTCAGGAAAGGCTCAATTGAAGATGACCTATAAAATAAACCAAAGCCTGCTGAACTGAACTCAAGCTAACACTGACTCCAAGATCCCTGCACTTTTTCCTGCTGTTCTGTCCCAGGTTAACGGCAATGGCCTCACTTAAGTCCTTCGCTTAAGTCTCTGCCTCACCTGAGCACTCTAACAAAAATGAAATTTGCCACATTTGTCTCTCATCACACTTTCTCCAGAGTTTGCTCGTTTTGTCTCCCTTACTAGAATGTAAGCAAGCTCCAGGAAAACCGGAGCTTTGTCTTACAGTTTAGCACTATATTCCCATAGAACATGATAATGTTAGTACCCTGTAGGCACTCAAAATAGATGTGAAATATTTCCTTTAAACTAAAGGGAGTTTAACCACACTACCAGTATGTTGTACACTCTTTTTACAGATAAAGTGATGAAAAGCAGAGTTTCCAGGTTGAGACTGCCCTTGGCACGCTGGCCCAGCCATTTACTGAGCTGTGGGACCCTGGACACCTTTCTGCTTCAGCTTTTCCACTTGTAAAATGGAGATCACACCACCTAACCCTTAAGATGACTAAGTATTCAAGGGGAAAATACATACATACATACATACACACACACACACTGCTTATACTACTAAGAGTTAAGTAGTATAAAACAAGGTTTAAAGGTAGAACATCCAACCATGTCAACTTTGTGGTTCACCTTCATGTTTCCTGTGTTCATCCTACTTGGTTCCAGTCTTATGTTCCTGGAAAAATCATTCCTAGAAGAACAGATGCCAAAAAGTTTTTTGTTTTTCCATGTGACTGGGGCCAGAAAATGTAAACACCAGCCTTCTTGCAGACCAGATTCTAATTCTCCCAGGAGGCCAAGTCATAAATAGAAGATCCTGAAAGTGAGATGTCTCCTCAAGCAGATGTACGCGGTTGGAAAACTTTTAAACTTTCTAATTTTCCTCAAGGTTTAGGGAATATAAGATTTCCAAGAAGCAAAAAATAAGACCACAAACAGGAAAACTTGATCTGTATTTGGAAGAACTGGCAGAAATTATGGCCTGAATTGAACATAAAAAAGAAAACATAAAACTGAGGTATGGGGTTACAGGTTACCAATGCAGCTAGACTTTTCTCTAGTATTTCAAAGATAGGACAAATAGTCTAAAACTCCAGAGAAAACAGGATCACAACTGTTTTCCGTGAATGTTAGAAGACTGGAAGATCCTGATGTTGCAGCTTTCAATTATTTCATTCTAATCAGATAAAATAATAAAAAAATATTTTTGTCAGGAGGACGTTTTTCTTCACCTCAACCTTCTTAAACTGAATCTGCAAAACCTCCCGGCCCTCAGTCCACACAACGGGAATGGTTTTTGAGAGTGGTAGTGCTACTACAGACTCAAGACCATCCCTGATGGAAATCTGGTTTCAAAACACAATTGCTTTCTCATATAATTGTTAACAAAACAGAAGACAAATACTATGCCAGTAAAAGAATGAAAATCAAAACAACATAGCAGTGGGTCATATATTTACTTAATAGCTTCAACCAAATTTTAAAACAACACTTAAGTACACCTTTTCTATATGTAACAGATACCTGGCAGATCCTACCCTCAAATTTAGTTTTTCATTCAGCAACAGAAACTCACCTGGTCTCTGAATCAAACCCAGGACTGCATGAAGTTTTATATTCATAATTTACCTATCTAACTGAAGCAAAAACTGCACATGCGTTCCCACAAGGACCTTCCCAGTACCTGAAATCCAAGTGCTGCTAAGGTCTTGAGTGAGACCTTACTGTGTGAGAAGTGAGAAACTTCCCATACTGGACTACATCCACAACAATCTGGCTATGATAGCTGCACTTAGATTTCTTCATTTGACAAAATTCAAGCATTTTAACAGTAAGGGTAGTTGTCAACAAGAATGTTATAAAACTAAAGTCTAAACAAAGACAATACCAACATTTATTTCTTGGCTGTAGGGCAGAAGAAGCTAGCAAATGCCAGTTTACAAGTACTCAGGGCTCCAGGTTGAGGTTTAAGATTTTGTTAAGTCCAAACTTTCACTTGCAATTCCATTTTTAAGTTCTCACTCACAACCACCACTCCTGAAGTGTTCCAAATGTGGATTCGGATTCCCTTTATCAGGATGCTGCAATCACAGTTAAAATGATTGGGAGCAGAGGGTGGGGGGAGCAACACAAATCAATTATACCCTGGACTTGAAAGGCAGGAAAGAACAAATTGAACCTGAGATATATATATGCATGTTTTTTTTTTAATTGGTGATTTGCTGTTATGTATATGAAGTGAGAATGGGGAAATGAGAAAGACAAAAAAGAAAAGTCAGTCGTGGTAATAGCTGGGTTTCCACTCTATGGAAACATAAAGCCTGATCAAAAACAAAAACATTATATCATCCCCCTTGTTCTATACTCTGACTAAAGAGCACCTACATATTTTTCATGGTAATTCTCTGTTCCAGGATCATGGGTCATATAAGCTAATGTGAACTTCAAAAAATTTCATTTTCTAGACAAGTACTCTTGCTCAGAACAGTATTTCAAACCCTTAAGAGGCTAGTATAATGGGTATAAAGCAAATTGCACTAATGCATGCTTAAAATAAGCATCACCCAGACATTAAAAAAAAAGTGGACTATGAATACTAATTTCTGACAGTTTACAGTAAGTTATACTTCAGTCCTCATGCTATTCTCTGAAGTCTGTACATACACTTTAGCCTACATGGACATGCATAAATAACCCAGCAGTCCAAAACTAAAAACCACTATTACTTTTAAGAATGGAATGTGTTTGCCATTAACTATCAGTCCTATTGTAAACCAATGACCAATTAACAAAATGGGTTTTATCAACATGTGAGCAGCAATTTCTGAAACCGAAGTGCTAAAAAAGGTCTAAAAGCTATCATGGACATCTTTAAAAAATGTCTAAAGCCAATTATCTAAGTCAGAAATCAGGTGGTAGCATATCTGACCAACAGACAGATTTCATTTGGTCTATATACTTAAATACTTTTGAGTGAGTTGCCAACATCTTAAAAATTGGATTTCCTGAAAAATCTGGATCTCTGGCTACTTACAGTAGGAAAGAAAAGGACAAGCTGGTAAAACCAGGCCCACACTCCCAGGCAACAGACTGGGTTAGTCAGCACCAGCACCACCAGCACACACATGCTCCCCACCCAATGGCTCTTTCATCTCGCCATCGGCCCACCCACCCCTTTGCAGTCATGAATTAAAACACTCCAAACTATGACAAAATATAACCTCCACTGAGGACAACCATTTATACTTACCTAGTTTTAAAATATAGTAGTTAAAAAAGAATTCAGCACACATCCTGGCTATTCTTCAGGCAACTTTGTTAGATAGCTTTTATTAACTCATGAATACATTTACAATTTATATCACCATCTCCCAAACAGAATGAAAAGGACTTCAGTTACCAGCATTACTATTCCTCTTGGTCAGATTGTTTCTTCCTTTATATACTCTCTCTCTCTCTTTCTCTCTCTCTCTCTCTCTCTCTCTCTCTCTCACACACACACACACACACACACACACACGCTTTTCTCAAGACTGCTTCCAGCGGTGCCCAATACCTTATAGCATCCCCATTATGCAACTTCAGAGTAAAATAAAATAATCAGGTACAAAGTCACAAATTAAGTCTGAAATAAAGATGGATTTAGAAGACTGATAGTTAAGTAAATATTTTTAAAAAGCACATTCTCTCATAGAAGGTCGTATCTTAGACTTGTTAGACTACAAGTATTTCTGGCTTATAACAATTACTAAAAAAAATTAAGCTTATTAATGAAATATATACATTCCAGCAACATGTGGTGTAAAATACTATTTTAATTCCTTTATAAAAATAAAATCTGTACCAATAAGAATGAACAAATTAAAAAAACAAATTATTCAAATCACCAATTAAAATATGTGGTTTTATAATACGCTGCTGTATCAAAAATAGAAAGTAGAATACTAACTGAAAATACCATGTAATGGCAGAAATCAATTAGGCTACCATCTCTCTGCTCTGTTTTTCCTTCTGAAAAGAGGTCATCCTTACAGCTTTAGCAATTTGCCTATTAGCAATCAAACATTTACTAAATAAAATTAAAATACTAAGTTTCCCCCTACACTTGCCTCAAATCACCTTATTAACAGCCTAAAGTAATTATTCTCTTGAGTTTCCCATTCTTCACTCTTCCCAACTTTTCACCTAAAACACACGTTGAGTCTAACTACTAAAGTATTAGTTATATTAAGGTTGGATGAGAGAGATAAATACAAAGATGCAAATTTAGTTCTTGATGAGGAGTCCCAGTGCAGGGCCTGGCAAAGGCCAGCAGCTGTCACTAAATGACAGACATCACAAAGAGATCATTCTAAGCTGGTGGAGTCCATGGGAACCCTCATATACATACTACATCTCATAGATGCAAAAGTTTGCCCTTGCTTAATTAGCATGCAAGCTATTATGTACTATGACTCATGTTCACAAATTCAAAAACTTACTGAGCAACTACTACATTCCAGGTTTGACTAACTCTCAGATTTTGATAAAACTTACATATAAAAAAAAATTACCTTTTGCAGTCTCTTCATCATTAAAGCAGCAATAATGGAAAACTAGGCAATAAAAGTTCAATAACTTGCCTGATAAAACAAAACTACTTTCGTGTTACACTGAACACCTATTACATCCAAGGTCATGTTACCACTTTATCTTCAGACTCTCCAACTTAGGGATCACTCCCATTTTACAGCGAGGAAATGAAGATCCAAAAAGGTTAAGATCCCTAGGAGGCAGGAGCCAGGAACCAAAAGCAGGTCGATCTGTCTCTAGCTCTTTCTAGTTTCCCAGTGCCAATTCTTTTGTTTATTCCGACATAATACAACCAGTATCTTCATTGAGGATCTTATGTTCTTCTATTCATTTAGAAAACAAAAATCAGAGCACTTACTAAAGCAGAAGCTTTCATAACCTAAACAATCAAATCCAAAAATAATAGGTAAAAAATGGATTAAAGCTAAAGTAGGAAATCAAAATATCATACATACGTACCTTAAACATTTTATTTAAGTTTAACACATAAATGTACATTCATTTGCCAATTTTAATAGGGGGTGAAAGCACTTTGGAGAATGGAATCGATGAGGAGCTCCTTGCTGATTGAAGTTCCTTCTGCTCGATCTAAACCACACCTATAAATGCATCATCTACAATTTCCATTTTGTTTCATTACAAGAGGAAAGCTTTATGAAATCCTTATAAAGCATCTACATACAGAATCCTTCATGACTAATGTTCCTCTTCCTCCCAAACTTGGTAGATATTGCAGCCATGTCTAACGCTACAACCATTATTGTAGTAACTCACCTTTATCAAGTCTTTCCAAAGAATCCAACTTGGTTTTCAGGGAAAAAAAAAATTTGCACTCATTTCATCAGTGTACATGATACATTATTATAAAATCAAGATTACTTGCCATGAAATAGTCTTGGAAACCAATACAACTTCTAGTAAGCATACACCTCACCCAGTACAAGCCAAGTGCACCGGCTTGGAAACAACTTACTAACACAAGAGGTCAGCGTATTTATCACCCATAACTGTTTTAGAGAGTAGGAACCCTCATAAATTAGCTAAGTGAACATGGACAAGTGCAATGCAGAGCAGAGTTCAGAAATGAAACAGGCTTAGCCCTCAAGAATTTGTAATCTAGCAAAGGAGATGAACATTCACCAATTAACTACAATACAAAAGTGATCCATGTGATAAGACACAGGAAAACACCATGCAAATCCAAAGGAAAAATTATAGTCTACTCCTAACAGTGTAGGTGCTCAACACTTTTTTTTAGCATACTGAGATAGACTTGAGGCAAATTTTCATGTAGACCATGGGTAACACTAGAGGAGGGCATTCCAAGAAAAGCAGTATGACACAGGCACCAAGAAAATGAAAGGCAATGGTATTTATTTATGGGGATCTGCAACAGGTTTGTTTACTGGGTACATGGAAAGGAGAATGAAAGAAATTGAGAGATGAAGTTAAAAAAAAGTTGGGGTCCTATCAAAGGTGGCCTAAGATGCCAGACTTCACTTGGAATGTCTTTGTGAAAACAGTAGGTGTGCTGGAATTTAGCAACAGTGTTGACACGATCAACTATTACAGGAAGGTAATAAAGCAATCAGAAAGCCGTCACTATACAATTTTGTATTACTTCCTTGCTAAAAATGAATCTCAATTGTCTTAACTTGTCTTTAAGTATCTCAAGAACAACTAGTTTTGCACTCTAGGAAGCATAGGCATTAACTATCCTCCCCTCAGCAGTGCGTTAGAGAGACCAGCGAAGAAACTGCAAGAATCAAACTAGAAATATTAGTGGTTCAACTAGAGCAGAAAAGACGACATGGGATTGGGAGTACAGGAATATAAAGAGTTGAATTTTGTTCAGCCACAAATGATAGAAGACAGAAAAGCCATAAACAGAATCAAGTTCTAGGGCAGGCAACTCAAGTTTGAACCATACTGAGTTTGCAGTGCCAAGGGGATATCCAGGAGGCTATAACCAACACACAGAAGAGTACAAAAGCTAAGAGTTCGTAGCTTACAAAAAAAAAAAAAAAAAAAAAAGGCAAATCATCCATATGATGGTGAAAGGTATAGTAATACAAGGAAGGAAAGAATCAAAGCAGAAATGTCAGAAAACAGCACCATAAGACACTAAGAGAAATACTGAAACTATGAAATTATGTGTCTGCATATTCTAAATCAAGGGTCAGCAAATTTCTTCTGCAAAGGACAAGAGAACAAATATAAACAAATGAACAGGGTTATGTTCCAATACACCTACATTTATGGACTCTGAAACTTGAATTTCCTAGAATTTTCACATCATAAATTATCCTTTTGATTTTTCTCTCCAACTACTTAAAAATGTAAAATCCCTTCTTAGCTCACAAGCCATAAAATACAGGTGGCAGGTTTAAATTGGCCTGTGAGCCACCATTTGCCAACTCCTACTGTAACATCGAACAACGGTAAGAGAACTGGATTAACTGTCCTTTTCCAAACTTCTGAAGGCAGTTTTTCCTTTAAATATATTAATAACTTACCAGATGTTCATTAGTTTGAATGATTTCCTTAAATTTGACTAATTGCTTAAATTTGATTCTGCTAAGAGATAACTACATGTGTTGACAATAATCCCCATTGGTTAAGAATATTGCCTTCCACTAAAAAGAGGTATTACCTTGAACGGAAAAAAATACACTCGTGCTACAAATACAGCAAAGGTACTGGATGAAAATTATTACCTTAGCGTTTGTCCCTCACTGCTTTCAAACTCTTAGTTTTCTTTAAAGTGACTGTAATCTAAAGATGAGAAGATTCAGTAACAGTCTGCATATAAATTCCTAAATTTTATAAAACCTATAAACATCAGTAATCAACGTGGGGGTCATGAATAACAATTAAAGGGGAAAAAAAATCAGTGCAGAATGTCAACTTCTGACAAGCAGTCTTAATAAATACAAACCATGTTTGGTGAGGAAGGACTCCTTACCCCCAAGCCACTCCTTGTACCTTAGCTGTAGCTCAGGGGCAGGAACAGGACTCCTTCTTCAATCACTTGCTGCGGCAATGAGCTGTAACCCAAAAAAACTGTAATACCAAATGAGAGTATAACATTGCCCACAAGGCTCAAGTCTTTCATTACTGGATAACTATTTTAAGTTGTCTGGCTTCAAGCAGACAAAACACAAAGGGTGATTATTAAAGATACAAGCTAAGTCATTCCAGGAGGGCCCATGAGAAGAAAAGGACTAACTTAGCCATCTGACAACTAGAACAAAGAGGTTTCCTTTTGGACTTTTGTTGGCTACCACCTGAGCGCAGAAATGTCCACTGTTTCCTCATTATCAAATGTTGCCAACAAGCCAAGCTGCAATGACCTAGGTCTGGCTAGTCCGATACTTGAGTTCATCTATGTCTCCAAAAGGTATCTAAACTGTAAAAACATTTTGTAGGTATTACTTACAGAAGATCCTACCCTGGATACAATTCTAGAATACAAAACTGCCAGCTTTTTCCAATCAAAAAGGCTTGAGTAAAGAAAAGACTCCTCACCATACAGTCTGAAAACCTACTGCTTTCTACATTTCAAGAACTGGAATCTCACTACACTTTTATTTCTAAACTTAGGTTATAAATTAAACTCAGATTACAACATAAAACTATACCTATAAAGAACTATTTCAATCAGTGATTTTAAAATTTAAAACAGAATATGCTTTTCAACAAAATTTAAAATGAGGAGTAGTAAACATAAAATAACTGGTAAACTGTTTTAATGAAAAACTCAAGATTTCCAAAATAGCCATCTGTTCTTTTATTCCTATTATGGATATATACATAAGATATATAAATGGTATTTTATCATATACACTTGAGTTTATTTAGCAATTAAGCTAGTTATTACTCTAACCATTAATCTTTAACTCCTCATGTAAAAATTCCTGAGTACCAATGAGAAAATTCAGGAAAACATTTTTGCCCAGGGCTTTCACAACTCAAAATATGCTAACTCTGGGCAAACATACTAAGACATGATAATTAAAATGTTCCTAATCTTAAAAAGTTCCTAAACTAAGTAACTACAGAATATAAATGTTCTGTATAACTTTTTTTTCACCTCAAAATTCCTCTTCCTGAACCCATCCTAAAAGTAAAAATTTTACACAGTTTACACAGCTTTTCCTGGGCTTCTCTACACAGTATGTGGCTTTATCATTCATGAATTGGCAATTCTGTCTCCTGCCTAACTGAAATTAAATACCAATGTTTAAAATCTAATTTCAAGGTGAAATGAAAGCACATCAGCCACTTTCTCAGACTCTCCAGAGAAGAATCAGCGTCAGACCTTACCCACCAATGCAGGACCCTTCCTCTCTCTACTTGAATGTTTCCACTGCAAGAGGCCAAGGTGGAGGTGAACAAAGAACTCTCCATCTCACAGAAAGTTTGTGTCTTTTTCAGTTGTTAGAAAACTCCTCCCATGCTATCTGATACAGGTGTAACACAAATAAAATCTTTTTATCCTAGAGACCCTTCTACAAATATGATCAAAGACTGGACTAAGCAACAACCCTTTCAAATGGCTGTAGTTATCACTTTCGAAGGCCTGGTTTCACAACATCCTTTATTTACCATGTCCAATTTCAGAATTTAGCCACACTTTTACCTACTTTTCATATTAAATTAAACGTTGGGGAAAAACAAAAATAAGGCATTTTTTAAAACACAATACATTAAGGCAAAATTCCGGCTAAATGGCACCTGTAAATAAATTTCTTCTTGGGAGGACTGGTAACTACATTCATAAATGCATAAACTTGCAAGTGTGACAAAAGCAGACTCCTTTAACTCCCAGTTGCAACTGAGAAAAACACAGCACTGGAAATTCTAAGTGACGGATCAACACAAAATTGTACAGTTCAAGGACTCATTCTGTATACTACACCCTTAAATCTTTCAACGGGAACCCCCACAGGTGACTGTGCTACAACACAGGGGGTATCCCATACAAGATCTGCTGAAAGCTTCAATAGTTACTGCATTTTCAGCTTAAAAATTCTTGTATGCTCATTTTTAAGGACCCCAAGCTAGGGGTCAAAGGAAATAAAACTGGGGGAGGGGGAATAATAATAACACACTCCAAAGAGACCAGGAATGCTCCAAACAAAAAATGCTGGAAAAACTAAGCTACATCAGTCTCAACTTCAAGTCTGTTGTTTAGTTGTCAACGTAAGCCTACTTCCTCAATTCCAAGACCCCGTAATGATTGGTTGGGGGCTAAGCCGGAGTTAAACCATCACACTGAAGGGGGATACATCTCAGGATCTAAAAATATGAAAAACATGCCACTAGGAATTGAGGGGTCACTACAGGCCTCCTGCAGCCGAAACAAACTGCCAAAGACTAGAACTAGGGTTCCCCAGGCCTGCGAAAGGTCTAGGAGCTCACAAGTGGCATTTTGCATCACATACACCTAATGTGAACTTTTTCATTCGTTCCCCCCCAAGTATGGATCTTATTTTAGAATCTAATTTTCCTAAGTTGAAAGCAAAATTGTTCAAAACTTGAAGTTTGTTACTCATTTACAACCTACTCCAAAACTAGTTTTATTAACAGGAAAAAAAAAAAAGAGAGAGAAATTTCTGCAGTTGTTTAATCTGACTTTATTCAGGTCAAGAACTCTGTAACACAACTTCACCATTGTTACAATGTCCTATCTGTACCCACGGAGGCCACCTCCTCCAGGGAAGAGTTCACCTTCATTATCTGTTAATGGACTTGCACCACACACACATCACCCCCCCTCCCCCGGGATTTCAAGGCAAGTATCAAATTATCCTCACCAAACTATGCTACGTGTCTTACCTGAACTAGAATAAAAAATGTTTGCACCACATACAGGAGCATACAAAAAAAAAAAAAAAAAAAAAACAGGATACGAAGGAGTACAACAAGTAACACGGTAATGCAAGTACAGTTAAACTAAGCTGCTTGAAGCCAGTTAACTAACCTATGTATTTGGCAGTTATGCTAAAAACAAAGAGTGCGGAGTTTTCATTTCAAAGGTTTATGCAAGGAACAACTATCATGCCTATACTCTACTACTACTAGTCTGTCTGGTCCCCAAAACAAGGTAAAATAAATTTCAATAACCACGTTTCCCAGGCTCTATGGTATCGCCTAAAAGCCACAGGTTAAAGGGAGGGCTTAACCCTCCCTTTAAAGCTTAAAAACGCTTCCTTTTTAATAATGTGCTTCTGGTTTTTCCTTGTTCCCTACTCTCCCTACGCAATAATATCTTAGCGTGGAGGGCGAAGAGCCAGAAAGGGGGAATCCTCCGGAGGCTAAACAATACAATCTTATCTTCTCCCCAGATTCTGGGAGCACAAGCTCGGGACACAATGGCACAGCCTCTCTAGCCCTGATCAAGAGGCACTGGTGTCCTTTCCCACTCTGTAATGTGCGGAGACTACAGAACAGTTGCCTAAAGCTCCGTGATCACCGGTTTTTCTGTAAGGTCGGACCGTGATCCCAAGGCTTAAACTGAAGTTCAACCAAACTTGAGTGAATAGGTATTGACCCAAAGCGTGCGTGATTCTGGCGCTGGAGAACGCTCTGCTTCCCAAGTTGAGACGTGGGAGAGTTTTTATTATTATTATTTTTTATTATTATACGGGAGTGGGGGGGGGGGCGGGGGAGTAGAGGGGGTGGGGGCGGAGCACAGACCACACTCTACGTTACCGAATTCACGGGAAGGACGGGGATTTCGGCGAAGGCTTGTGGAGTACCTGACCCAGAACAGAGGACGAAGAGCCGCCTCCGGGCCGCGGGGCCCTGTCCTCGGCCTCACCATCACTTGCAACGAACGGGCTCGCAGGTTCGCTTAGCATCCCTCCAAAACCTGAAATCCCCTACCTCAAGATCAATCAAAAAGCAGGGGGAGCCAAAGTTTCTTCCGGAAGGCGCAAAAAAAGGCCACAACTTGGATGAATGAAACTGGGCTAAGGGCACCCGGAGCAGGATTTTCGCTCTAGTCAGAAAAAGAGAAGTCAAATATTTTTTTTTTCTTTTTTTTAAAAACAAAAAAACAAAAAAACAAAAACGTGACATCGGTTTTAAGCGCCCGTGGTCCAGAAAACTGCACAAACACGCTGTGGAGAACACGTTTTATTGAGCGCGGACGGCTCCGGGGCGGCCGGCGGGCGCTAGAGTGGAGGCGGAGCGGGCGGAGCGGCGGCGGCGGCGGCGGCGGCGGCGGCGGCGGTGGCTGTGGCGGCGGGGCCGGCGACGAGGCAGCTTCGCGACGGCGGGAGCGGGGCCGGGCGCTCGCGCGTGTCCTCCCGCGGACCTTCAGGGGCTCCCGCGGCCGCCCCGCCCCCCGCCCGCCCCGCCGGCCGGCCGCGTGCGAGGCACACCCTCCCGCGGCCGCGCTCCCGCGCGGGCACACCCCCGCCTCCCGCGCGCACGCGGCCTCGCCGCGCCGGCCGGCCCACGCGCGCCCCCCTCAGCGCGGACGCCCGCCGCCCGCCGCCCGCCGCCCGCCGCCCGCCCGCGGCCCCGGCCTCCCCCCGCCCGGCCGCGCGGGGAGAGCGGGGGGCGACGGCCTAGCGGCTGGGGGCGGGGGCGGGGGCGGCCGCGCGGGAAGGCGGGCTGTGTGTGGGGGGAAGGTCACTTACCCGCTGCATGGCTTTCAGGATCAAAGCCAGCTCGTAGCGGGGCATGCCCGGAGGCTCGGCGCGCGGCTCCGGACCGAGCCGGCTCCCGGGACGCCGGAGGGGCGGGGACCGCGGGGGGCCTGACGCGCTGCTGGGCCGGAAGGCTCCCGGGCGGCGAAAGCACGCTCCGCTCGAGCGAGCCCGGGCTTTAAGGCTCTGGCAGCTGCGCAGACGCCCGGCCACGCCCCCTGCGCGCCCCGCCCCCTCGCGCCGCGCCCCGCCCCCTCCTTAAGGCGGCCGCGCCGCGCCCCCTCGACAGCCCGTTTCCCCCTCCGCGGGGGGACCCCTGGCCCCGGAGCCGCCGCGCGGGGGCGGAGGGGGCGGCGGCGGCGCCGCGGGCTCGGCCGGGAGGGGGCCAGCGCGCGCCGCACTCCGCCTCCGACCCCGCCGCCGCCGTTCCAGCTACCTACGGTTCTCGAACCAGCTGGAACTTTCCATGCCTTCCGTCTCCTCCCGGGCGGCGGGCTAGCGTGCGCCCTCGTGTGCGCGTGCGCCAAGCAGTGCGGTCTGGTCCGTGCGCGCGCCCCTCGCCCGCGACTATCCCCGCGCGGGGGGACCCTGGAAGGCGGCGGCCGCTGCTCCGGGCGGGGTCGCGGCCGGACCTGGGCGCTCCCCGCCCACGGCTGCGCAGGGGAGCTCCAGAACGTTCCGGCCGAGGACTGCGCTTCCGCGCGCGGAGGGATGCCCCGGGCAACCTTGCCCCTCCGCGCCCCCTGCCCACCGCCGTGCACGGGCGGCCGCAGACGCGGATTCCCGGGGCCCCTTCCCCGGCGAGGTGGGCGCAGGGCGCAGGGCGCGAGGTCGGGTCAGCCCCCGTCGCTCGCCGGCTGCCTGACCTTGGCGCGCTCCTGCAGAAAGGGGAGGTGAAGGGCACCTACTTCCCAGGGCCGCGATGCCTTTGAGTGAGCTGATGCACGTAAGCCGCTGACAACGATGCCTGCACAGACCCAGGCGCGACACAGGCATCTGTTGTGTGAGCCCGGCCTGGCCCACGTGTAGTTGCCAAGGGCAGGCTAATACTTTGGCTCAAACCGATATTCTTTAAATGTTTGCTCAGCGTTCATTTGGAGGACCAGCTGCGAACTTGGAAAGCCGTTTCAGTAACCGTCTGGGAGCATGAGCGTGCCCTGGAGGGAGGAGAGTCTCGTGGTACATTCCCTTTACCCCCCCAAAGAGGCACACAGGGCTCACCTTTCCCTCCAGCCATTGGCTCTACTTTTCCTGGCAGGCGTTGAACAAAATGCATTTTTTTTCCCAGTTCCACTGCTTAGAGACTGAGCCCCCTTGCAGCTGTCGCCCGCGAATACTGTGCTTGCCCCCATTAGAAAGGGCTGTAGGTGAAATGTCTGTATTTAAAGTGCTTTGATGCTAATAGGTAAAACTTACTGAGCACTTAGACTTGTGTATCAGGCACTGCACTAAGGTTTTTACATGCCCCTCCTAAAATTCTTACTTTGTGAGGCACATACTATTATTAACCCCCCACTTTAAGGATTCAAAAATACAGGAACACAAAGGTTATGTAACTAGGCCCAGGTCAAACAGTAATAGAAAATTTGGAACAAGACTATAGGAAGGCTGAGCCCATACCTAGTCTAGCCTCTGGTTGCCTCGCAGGACGCAGATGAAGATGCCAATGATATTATTCAGTAGATTTACCACGTGTTCCATGTAAACCAAGAATGGAGTCTCTTTGTCACCTTATCCAGACACCTTAGTATCTCTCAGATCTTACCTCTCTCCCCCATCAAAATTAAGATGATTTTTGAACACATCTATTCTGTGATATCTGGGTTTTAACATTTTCTATTCTTGGACTTCACAACTCATACTCTTCCAAAGAAAAACTAGACAGGTATTAATACAAATTACTTGGTTAGTGTTGACTCATTTCACTTTTGGGTAAAAAAAAAAAAAAAAAAGTAGAATACTATAAATAAATAACAGAAGAAAGCAAAGACTTTCTGAACCATAGGTGGGTTACAGGTTTTCTAGGATGGTCCCTACTTCAATTGTCCCTCCTGTTATCAGCCACGTGTTCCAGTTTGGGAATGATAAAATATGGACTCTGAGGTAATATACCAGGCCAAAGACCAGGTCAATACCACCAGTTGACTTCAGCTTTTAGCATTCCCCCTCGGAAGCCCCATACTTTTTCCCTACTACCCAGGGATGAGTGAAGGGTCTAGCTCATTGACAGTCTAGCATGTTGATAGTTAGTATAAGGAAATTAGTCTGATTGCATAATGCCCCAACATAGCACCCCCAACCATCCCAATCTGGTGGCTGCCCAGGGGGCTCACTCCATTCCTTCTGAAAGAGAGAGAAAGGGCCTGATTTTCCCTCTTCAACTGTTTTATTTATTTGTTTGTTTTAAGGATTTTGTTTATTTATTCATGAGAGACAGAGAGAGAGAGAGAGAGAGAGGGGGGCAGAGACACAGGCAGAGGGAGAAGCAGGCTCCATGCAGGGAGCCGGACACGGGACTCGATTCAGGGCCTCCAGAATCACACCCCTGGCTGAAGGCATCGCTAAACCGCTGAGACCCCCGGGCTGCCCAACTTTTTTTTTAAAGCACAGCACTAGAATGCTCATGGGCTCATTAAAAAATAATAAAATCACAAGGAATGCTGATGCAAATTTAGTGTCCTCCTACATAACTATAAATTTAAATTCACCAGAAAGATTTTTTGAATTTTATACTATGTATATAAGTCAGCATTTAGAATTATAAAATATTACTGTAATATTTAATGTATTAATATTACTCCAGTACTTAGGAATAAGCTTAGCCAAGGACACAAAAGATCTGTACACTAAAGACTATAAAACACTGGTGAAATAAATTAAAGCAGTCACAAATGAAAAGATATCCATGGTCATGGATTAGATGAAGTAATGTTAAAATGCCCAGACCACCCAAAGTGACTTACAGATTCAGTGCAATCCCTATCAAAATCCCAATGTAAATTTTTAGAGAAATAGGGGAAAAAAACCTTAAAAATAAATACAGAATCACAAAAGAATATTGAAAGCAATTCTCCACAAGAAGAATGAAGAATGAGACAATATATATTCTAATTTCAAACTATATTACAAAGCTATACCAATCAAAACAGTAGTATAATGGCATAAAAACAGATATATAGACCAATGGAACGGAACAGAGAAGCCAGAAATAAATATGCATATGCGGTCAACCAATGGTCAACTGATCTTCAACAAAGGCCCAAGAATACACAATGGGAAAAAGGCAGTCATTTCACTACAGCATTGGGAAAACTGGATATCCACATGCAAAAGAGTGAAATCATATCCTTATTTTATACCACACACAAAAATCAACTCAAAATTGGGATGCCTGGGTGGCTCAGTTGGTTAAGGGTCTGACTTCATTTCGGCTCAGGTCATGGTCTCAGGGTGGTAATATCGAGCTCTGTCAGGCTCCATGCTCAGCAGGGAGTCTGCCCAAGATTTTCTCTCTTCCTCTCCTTCTCCCTCTCCTCTTGCTCTTGTGTAGGCTCTCTCTCTCTCTCTAAAATAAATAAATATTTTTCTACCTTTATTTTTTGATTGATTTAACTTAATATTTTATTTAAATTCAATTTGTCAACATAAAATATAACACCCAGTGCTCATCACATCCTGTGCCCTCCTTAATGCCCGTCACCCAGTTACCCCATCACCCCCAACCTCCCCTTCTGCAATCCTTTTTTGTTTTCCAGTGTTAAGAGTCTCTTGTGGTTTGTCTTCCTCTCTAATTATTTCCCACTCAGTTTCCCTCCTTTCCCTTATGGTCCCTTTCACTATTTCTTATATTCCACATATGAGTGAGACCATATAATAATTGTCTTTCTCTGACTGACTTATTTCACTCAGCATAACACCCTCCAGCTGCACCCATGTTAAAGTAAATGGTAGGTATTCATCCTTTCTGATGGCTGAGTAATATACCACATCTTCTTTATCCATTCATCTGTCAAAGGACATCGTGGTTCCTTCCACAATTTGGCTATTGTGATCATTGCTGCTGCGAACATTGGGGTGCAGGTGTCCCGTCATTTTACTACATCTGTATCTTTGGGGTAAATACCCAGTAGTGCAATTGCTGGCTCATAGAGTAGCCTAAAATCAATAAATCTTTAAGAAAATCAACTCAGACTTAAACATAATACTTGAAACCATTAAGCTCCTTGAAGAAAACACAGGGAAAAAACTTCTTGGTGTTGGCCTTGGTAATGATTTCTTGGCTATGATACTAAAAGCACAGGTGACAATTGCAAAAATAGGCAAATGGGATTGCACCAAACAGTAAAGCTTCTGTACAGCAAAGGAAATAACACAATGAAAAGGCAATCTATAGAGTGGGAGAAAATATTTACAAACTATATGTCTGATAAGGGGTTAATATCCAAAACACATAGGAGCTCATAAAATTTTATTTAAAAAGCAACAACCACAAATAATTATCTGATTTAAAAATGGGCAAAGAGAGTATATAGAGGACCACCAGGTACACAAAATGTGCTCAATATCACTAATCATTTGGAAAATGCAAATCAGAACTACCTTGAGGGGGCACCTGGGTGGCTCAATCAGGTAAGCATCTGCCTTCGGCTCAGGTCATGACTTCAGGGTCCTGGGATCAAGCCCTGTGTCAGTCTCCATTCTCAGCGGAGAGTCTGATTCTCACTCTCCATCTGTCCCTCCCCCTATTCATTCTCTCTCTCTCTCTCTCTCTCTTCCAAATAAATAAATAAAATCTTTAAAACAATAAAAAACTACAACAAGATATCACCTCAAACCTGTCAGAATGGTGTCAAGAGTTAAAAAGTATAGTGGAAAACAGTATGGAGACTCCTGAAGAAATTAGAACTACCGTTTGATCCAGGAATCCGTATTATGGAGATATCTATCTATCTATCTATCTATGGAAATCAGATCTTGAAGAGCTATCTGCACTCCCATGTTCATTGCAGCATTAATCACAATAGCAAGAATATGACAAAATCTAAATGTCTATGGGCATATAAAGAAAATGTGGTGCAATGAAATGCTAGTTAGACTTTAAAAAGAAGGAAATCTTGCCATTTGAGATAAACTGGAGGACAAATACAGACACAAAAGGATAGATACTGTATAATCACTTATATGACACATCTAAATATTCAAACCCATAGAAGCAGAGAGTAAAATGGTGGTTGACAGGACCCAGGAGAAGGAGGCAATGGGGTGGTATCAGTAAAAGAGTCCAAAATTTCAATTATACAAGAAAAAAATTATTCTGTAACATAGTGTCTCCAAAACATTTAATGTGGTATATATCAAAGATTTGATTAACCAGAAATCTTGATTCATTTTCGAGTATGATTTTATGAGAGGCAATAGAAAAGAAAAAATAAGTTGAAATCCAGTCCTATTTCAAGAAAGTAATGTCAGTGTATGCCCTGGGGCAGCTTAATCATCTTTACCTTCTTATTTTATATTACTGTATGATAAGGCTTTACCTTGAGCTCACAGAAGGTCGTTATTTCTCAAAGATATGTCAAAGACAGGCCTTGTGCATCTAAAGACAGCTCTCAAAAAAGTGAAGAAATGGAAATGTTTTCAATGAATGGAGAAAGTAATCCCACAGTCCAACCAAGTCATATTTTCAGCTGTCAATCATCACGCCCCTCAGCCTATCATCTTCCCCCTGAGGACCATTTCTCAGCCCGACGGCTCAACTTATGACCCAGACCCAAGTCACACAGTTCAAACTTTTGTTTTTAAATGTTCTAACTCACTGGTATTTCTAAACCCCTTGCACACACTGTCACCCACCCTCTTAGTGCCTCGCTGGGTCATCTCCCATGTGCTGATGGCTGTGTGCCTTGCAGAATGAAACAGTAGTGTGCAACATACATATATTATTAGTGGGACATTCATGTCACATGTCAATAATGCTGGAGGTGTTAAACAGCTTTATGTTATTTCTCCACAAGCACAAAATCCAGAGCACACATGGAAGAATTTTAGATTTAGTAAAAGGAACAAAAGCCATGAGCTGGAGAGGGTGCAAGAGAATGAAGCAGTGTCTGAACGGGTCTTCAGGGGGTAAGGCTTCCTGCCAGAGGAGCACCTGGTAAAATAAACCAGGGGCACCATCACTCAGGGTGAGGCCTGAGAGGTACACAAGCCCAGCCTGCTCAGCACGCAGCAGTTTTCAGGCTGGACATGAAAGGGCAGTATGTGATCAGACCTGAATGGATTTGAAAGGGTCAAGTTCACGAGCTGGGTCAAGCTCAGAGGGCATGGCACAGGTGCTGGCAGGAATCATAGGAAGGAGTGTTAGGGGATAGAATCTGTAGGATCTGGTGACTGATTGGATACGTGAGGGGCAGCTCATGAGGCCGGTGTCACCAACAGACCCTGGGTTTCTGTTCAATAAACATTCTGGACTGACTTGCCTTTGTTTTGGTCATGCCTCCATATGGCATTTCCTCGGCTTCTAATTCATAAAGCTTATATTACAATTCCATTTATTAGTATTTTTTTCTCTCTGGATGTCTTACCTCCATAAATCTTCATAGCGAGATTCAAATCTTCTGAAGAACTGAGATGCTATCTTTTATTTCTCTAAGAAGTCTCCATATTCAGGCTTTCAGCCAAAAGAAAGAAAGTGGTAGTCCTAAAGCCTACGCAGATCCACCACCTAATGATCTGGCCACCCCAGAACTATTGGAAGTTGGGGGGTCATGACACCACCAGTCAACAATTTCTGGTAAGAAGGTCAATAGACCACTATTATCTCAAAGTCCACCCTCCATGAGGATCATCTCACAGGTGTTGCAGGGTTCTGTTGACTCGTGTTGGGGAGAATGCCCTCATTAAAATGAGAAGGGATTACATAGATTTGGTACAAGGAGCAAAGACCATAGGCACTAGATTATATCCAATAGTTATGCAGCCCCCCATTGACTCCAGGTCAAAACAGAGTTGTGCCCTTGATCTGAACTTCATTGGACTTTCCTTTTGCTGTAAAGGCAGATGACAGGCAGGTAAGAACATGTGGGAGAGAGAGAAAATTCCAATGGAGAACATATTCAGGAAGTAAATGATCTTTTGCAATGAAGGAAGTATCTGGTAGGAAGTCTAACCCCTCAAAAGCAGCTCTGAGGAAGAGTTTATAACTTTATAATGTATCTCAAATCAGTATACAATGTTTTAATATTAGATAATATCTATTTTTCCAAATTGCCCATATTTTTAAAAATCAACTTACTGGCAATAATAATAGCAGCTATTTATGCTGCCAAAAAGGAAAAATTCTTACATGCAATTAAAATTACAAGATAATTGGGGGCTTTCAGGTGATACCTCCTACAATAAATCATCTTGAACTTTCAGCCTCCAGTTACCACAACCTTAGGAGAACATTTAGGTAATATCTTGGGAATTTAGCTCCCAACTTGAATAAAGAAGTCCACAACTGAGCTTAATACTAAATACATAATTACTAAGAAAATTATAAATAATCCTATTTTGGAGAACCTCCTGTTGTTAATGGTTCAGTGATTAAGACATGGTCAAGTTCGTAGATGCAGAAAGGAGAGCAGTTGGTATGCCGGTGAGGAAGGCCATCTTCAGGCCTGGGATTCAGCACTACTAAACTTGACTCCAGCTGCAAGCCCACAGCTTTTATCCTTCACAGGCATTTCCTCCAAGAAATCTCTTAGATGTCTGATCCTATCTTTCTATCTGCTTCTTAGAGAGCTGGAACTGAAAAGTGTCATCTCCATTTTATCTTGTGGCCCTAACAATACCTAAATTCTCAAAAAAGAAACTCTTGTGCCCTCGGTGCCAAACAGGGGGACAGATACCTGATAGATGCTGAGCAAACATACATACATACATACATACATATACATACATACATAAATAAGATGCTGACTCCATATGAATGTGTTTTTGGTGTCATCTTGAAGGCAGAAGAAAACTGTTTGGCCCAACTCTCTTCTTTCCATGGGCCTAGCCACAGGCTGTGCTTCCTACTGAAAAAGTGTGGCTGATGTACAATGATAGACAAAGGAACTAAGATTTCACTTTTTTTCCATGAGGGAACAGCCAAGTCTCCCATTAGGTCATTGGCTTAGGAACACACTCACTGGCTCCTCATTCTGTAGTTCAGAAGCTTCTGACCACAACCCCAACCTACCAGACTTGTGAAAATTCTGGTCACTGCCAGTGGCAAGGAGAAGGGGCCTATGATAAGTGGCCTCTAAGATGGGCTCTAATGATCCCCAACTACTGGCATTACACTTTGTATAATTCCCTGTCCTCCAGTGTGAGCCAGGCTTAAAGACCTCTGAGTAACTGAATACAGCAGAAGTGATAGGATGTAACTTTTGAGTTGACATTATAAAAAGATTGAGGCTTCTTTTTAATAGTCTCAATTGTAGAGTGGAGAAGACACTGGGTTGAGAGTCAGAAGACCTAAGTGTAATCTTTATCTTGAGGGCACTGAGCAAGTCATTTTCATCTCTTTATGTCTTGGGTTCTTTATTCATTAAATGGGTTAGATAATTTCTAACTAATGACCATGATTGTTTTATATAGGGAATAAAAGCCAACTTTTACTGAGTGTTGCTTTATGTATCTTTAGTATCAGTGTGCTTTATGCTCACAGCAGTTCTATGTGTGATGACTTATCATCCTCATTTCATACAATGGAATAGTATTCAGCAATAAAAAGAAGTAAACTATCGACATGTTTGGCAACGTGGATGAACCTCAATTATGCTCAATTATCCGCCTCAAAAAAAAAAAACCCACATACTTAATGATTCCATTTATATAAAATTCTAGAAAATTCAAACTACAGTAACACAAAACAAATCAGTGGCTGCTTGAGGTAGAAATGAGGAAGGAGGATTATAAAGGGATGTGAGGAAACATTTAGGGATGATGGATATTTTTAATAACTTGATTAAAGCAATAATTTCATGGATGCATACATATGTCAAAACTTATCAAATTATATACTTTAAGTATGTGCAATTTATTAGGTATCAATTATAGCTCAAAAAAGCTGTAAAAAATATAAATCATTCACATCATTTTTATACTTAGGAAAGTCATTTTCTGTCATTGTTCTGATATATTTCTATTCACATCTTCCCCTATTTCCCCTTCCCCAAATTCCTGAATAAGAGGTCAAGACCATGCTCACCTCTGGTATTCATATCAATTAAGGAAAAAATGTCCATGTGGAAAGAATTTTAAGTTTTGCAAGAGATGCAAAGATGGATAAGAAATAGTCCATGTCTTTAGGAAGTTATAATCTACATAGGCAGGGATGATGTAAGTGTGTTTATTCTTTTAATTTTTTAAATATAAGTATGTTTAAAACTAAATAGTCTAACAGAGTTTAAGTATCAATCCTAAAAAATAGAAAGTATATAAAAGGAGAGTTATTAACTGCCTAACGAGTACAGGCAAAAATTTCCAAAGACACATGACTTTGGGCTGGGATGGCTTGGGAATGTTTCATGTAGGATGTGGGATTTGAGCTGGAATGTGAAGAATGGATAACATTTAGATAGACGGGAGGAGAAAAGAGGATAAACACAAGATGTTTTGGTGGGGTCAGAGGATGGTGACATTGAGTGAATAAATTTGACAGGAGGAAAGGTGTCTGTAGAAGACTCACAGGACTTAACCCTACAAAAATGATACCAGAGTTGGAGAGTCTTGAGTACCAGGTAGAGAGTCTAAACTCCTGGCCTTTATTTCATTTTAATAACAAGAAGTTAAGGAGCCTTTCACTGTTGGAATCATTCAGTAGAGAGTGTCTGAGCACATATGAGGGATATGGAAAGGAGATAATCTCTCTGTAAGGACAAGTCCCTCCCAATCCCCAGACACTGGTCACAGGTTCATGGGCTTTGAAAGCATCATGAGAGGTAGCACTGGAATTCTGTCTGATTGTATCTGGGTTCCTCTTGGAGGTGGTGCCTGACTTCCATGCCAGAGTCATCGGGGACCGATTTTCCACTATTCTTCCACGTTCAGCCAATGAATGGAAAATGATCCCATGTGCAACCATCAGACTCTCTCTCTCATGATTTTGAGTCCTGAGTGAATGACTCAGTGACATGAGGAAGAGTTAGAAGTCATTCATCATGCTCACCAGACCCTTTCTTCTCAATGGCTGTGGTTATGCTTCTTGCTAACCAGCCTTCCGAACCTGCTAATCTTCGTTTCTGGCCAGTACTCTGGTCTCTGGTCAATTCTGAGATTCCCCCAAATATTATTCCAATAAATTTCATTTTTGCCTAAGATTTTAGAGTCTGTTCATGTTTCTTGAAGCCAACAACCTGGACTGATGTAGAATTCTTTTGATCTACAAATGTGGTGGGATGCTTCACTTCCCTGCATAAATCTGTTGGCCTTACTTCAGGCCTCTGGATCCGTATGGAACAAGTCTGTCCCCTCTTCCACATAAACTCTTCCTATGTCCAAACACAGCTCTCTGGCCTATCCCAACACTTTCTTTCCCTGGGCTAAATGCCCCGTGTTCCTTTGGGCACTCGTCATCTCACATGGGCTGGATTGCTTCACCAGCTTGGACAGTTTTTCCAAGAGTGCTCAACTGTTCACATTCAGACCTTGGTGGCTTGATAAACATTTGTTGAATGATGGCTACAATACCTCTTGTAAGAAACAGCCATCCATTTTTGTTTTTCCATGGAAAGGCTATGTTACAGTTAGGGTACCAGTTCAGCTACTGAAATAAAAGTCAAAACAACAGTGACCTAAGTAAGATGGTTTATCACATGGGAAGGTCTAAATGTAAGTAGGCTCTTTCTAGCTTGTTGCCATCCATTTGTATCCATTTATAACACATGGCTTCCATCTTGCCATCTAGCATGGCCATTCCTTCCTTTAGCACCATGTTCACATGCCAGAAACATCCTTTCCTTCCCAGGAAGGAAAAGGAAAAGGAAAGTCTTGTGGCATTCTTTTTAAGAAGTCTTCCAGAAGTTTTACTCATCATCCCCTCTTATTTTCCACAAGTTGGAACTTAAACCTATAGCTTTGCCTTTCCTCCCAAGAAGGACTTGGAAAGGTAGGTTTAGCTGGGAGACGACAGTGAACTGGCAGTTTCTACCGTAGACCATATTACACAATTTGTGTATCTTCTGATAAAACTCTCCCAGCCCAATGAGATGTTACACAAGTCACATGTGATTTATTGGCTATAACTTTCTTATATTCAATGCTGAGTATTTTGCAAGTGATGATCAGGCTAGAGTCATGCTAAGAATTGAATTTTAGATAAATTCAATTTCATGGATTTACCAGGGTACATGCCTTAGACTAGTCCCTATACTTATAACCCAGAAGTCAGGTCTCCCCTGAAAAATTCTTCTAATTGAAACAACCAAGCAGCTACTTCTTTTGAAAACAAAACCTACAAGTTTGCCTCACATAATGAGTTTGACATATTTTCACACAATAGTATTCTTTTGGTTACAAATAATATAACTGACTGTAGTTTGTTTAACGGGAGGGATGAATTATTAGAAGTGTGCCAGCTGTATCCCAGGACTCAAGGCAATGTGCAGCTGACTGGGCCTTTGGAGCAGACTAAAACTAGGATGCTCTCCATCTTTTGTTTCTGTCCTTCTGCCCATCAGCTTAATTCTTCTTTCAACAAAAGGATTCTTTTTCTCTGTTCTCCAGTCTGCACAATAGAAATGGCTATTCCTAGCTTCTTGGTCTACATATAATCCCTCTAGCCACCCATGAGGCTTTCCTTCAATTGGCACATTTTTTATTCTTGGCTGGGTTAGTGGCCCACCTCGGCCAATCTGTGAAGTCTGAAGACTAGGTCAAATTTTGTCATTGTGACAGCCAGCAGCTGCCTCGGAGCCCTGCAGATTTGGGAGGTCACAAGTAGAGAGAAATAGTTCGCAGCAAAGAGGAGGTTAGATAGGCATCTCAATAGGCATATCTTCCACCCATGCATACATGGAAGGTTGTCATAAATGGGATGAAGTTTAAAAATGTGGCTATGAGGTCTATGACACTCAGACTAGAAACATGATGCAGTGAGGTTGGGGGAGAAACTAAAATTCCTCAAAATTCTTTTGCTTAAAACAGAAACCCATCTAAAAGCTCTAGAGCATGTCACTTGAGATTTTTAATACGTGAAAAAGGCTTCTATGTGCAGAAGATTACCTACAGTTACTTGTTTTAATTACTACTCAAGTTATTAAAGTTGTAATATTTTTTAAATACCTAATTTTTTAGAGCAGTTTTAGGTTCACAGCAAAAGTGAACAGAAGGTACAGAGGTTTCCCATAACCTCGCACCTGCCCCCACATTTGCATGGTTTCCACCACTATCCACATCATATGTCATAGTACATCTGTTACCATTGATAAACCCACATTGACACATCATCGCCCAAAGTCCATAGCTCACATGGGCGTAGCTCAGTCTTGGTGTTGTCCATTCTGTGGATTTGGACAAATGTATAAATGATATGTATCTACTGTCAAGTCAAGTACTTGACAATACTGTCAAGTATTATACAGAGTATTATCACGTCCTTAAAAATCCTCTGTGTTCCACTTATTCATCCTTCCCTCCTCCCTAACCCCTGTCAATCATTGCTCTTTTTAGTGTCTCCATGAATTTGCCTGTTCCAGGATGTCATATAACTGGAAAAATACAGTATGTAGCCTTTATAGAGTACAACACAAAAAGCACCATCCATGAAAGAAAGAATAACCTGATTTAAAAAGAGGCCAAAGACTTTTTCACAACATATTTGCCACTGGGACAGAGGTGTCATGAAAACCACCATGAAACCTAAATCAAAATTGGAAAGGAAAAGACTCATATCAACATCATCATCATTGGACATCTAGACTCAGGCAAGTCTACCACTACTGGTCGTCTGATCTATAAATGTGGTGGGATCAACAAAAGAACTATCAAAAAATTTGAGAAGGAGGCTGCTGAGATGGGAAAGGGCTCCTTCAAATCTACCTGAGTCTCGGATATACTAAAATCTGAACATGAACGTGGTATCACTATCGATATCTCCCTGAGGAAATCTGAGACCAGCTAAGTATTATGTGACCATCACTGATGCCCCAGGACACAGAGACTTTATCAAAAATATGATTACAGGCACACCTCAGGCTGACCATACTGTCCCAATTGCTGCTGCTGGCATTGGTGAATTTGAAGCAGGTATCTTCCAAGAATGGGCAGGCCCATGAATATGCCCTTCTGGCTTACACACTGGGTGTGAAACAACAAATTGTTGATGTTAACAAAATGGATTCCACTAAGCCACCATAAAACCAGAAAAGATACGAGGAAATCATTAAGGAAGTCAGCACCTACATTAAGAAAATTGGCTATCACCCTGAAGAGTAGCATTTGTGCCAATTTCTGGTTGGAATGGTGACAGCGTGCTGGAGCCAAGTGCTAATGTGCCTTGGTTCAAGGGATGGAAAGTCACCCGTAAAGATGGCAATGCCAGTGGAATCATGTTACTTGAAGCTCTGGATTGCATTCTGCCATCAACTCGTCCAATTGACAAGCCCTTGCAAACTGCCCCTCCAGGACATCTACAAAGTTGGTGCCATTGGTACTGTCCCTGTGGGCCAAGTGGAGACCAGTGTTCTTAAACCGGGCATGGTGGTCACCTTTGTAACAGTCAATGTTACAACAGAAGTTAAGTGTGTTCAAATGCACCATGAAGCTTTGAGTGAGATGCTTCCTGGGGACAACGTGGTCTTCAATGTCAAGAATGTATCTGGCAAAGATGTTCATCATGCCAATGTAGCTTGTGACAGCAAAAATGACCCACCAATGGAAGCAGCTGGTTTTACGGCTCAAGTTAATATCCTGAACCATCCAGGCCAGATCAGCGGTGGATATGCACCTGTGCTGGATTGTCACACAGTTCACATTGCTTGAAAGTTTCCTGACCTGAAGGAGATTAATTGTTATTCTGGAAAAAAGCTGGAAGATAGCACCACATTCTTGAAATCTGGTGATGCTGAGATCATTGATATGGTTCCTGGCGAGCCTATGTGTCTTGAGAGCTTCTCTGACTATCGTCCTTGGGGCCGTTTTGTTGTTCGTGATGTGAGATAGTTGCTGTGGGGGAGTGGGGGTGGCAGCAAAGTGATGAACAAGAAGGCAGCTGGGGCTGGCAAGGTCACCAAGTCTGCCCAGAAAGCTCAGAAGGCTAAATGAATACCTGCCCAATATCTCCCCAATACCTGACACCTCAGTCTTGATCAGAATGGTTTGTGCTAATTGGCCATTTAAGTTTAATAGTAAAAGACTGGCTAATGATAGCAATGCATCATAAAACCTTCAGAAGGGAAGGAGAATGTTTTGTGGACCATTTGTTGTGTGTATGTGGCAGTTTTAAGTTATTAGTTTTTTAAAAAATGAGTGCTTTTTAATGGAAACAACTTGACCAAAAATCTGTCACAAAATTTTGATACCCATTAAAATAAAAGTTTAATGAAAAGAAAATGTGTCTTCTTTTGGCCAACATTGTAACCTCATATAGTACTATTCAGGTAAAAAATTAAAGTCACCTATAACCTATTTCTGGTACTATCTTACGTTGAAACTCAGAATTTAGGCTAACATTTTTTTCCTGGTGGGAATTTTTGTGTTTTTTTTTTTTCACCTTGCTGAAAGGAAAGAAATCACCTGTTTAAGTACATAGTACGAAGCTGTGGGGAAAGGGGATCTGTTGGTGTAACACATCATAGCTTAGAGCAGATAAGCAAAGAATAACACCATAAGATAGCTTATAAAAAGGTTAAATTTTGTAATACTAAAGTCAATGTGTTGCATATAAAATTTTGTATTCTATCAATATTGAGTAAACTTGTTAATACAAAAAAAAGGGGGGGGGGGATCCCTGGGTGGCGCAGCGGTTTGGCGCCTGCCTTTGGCCCAGGGCGCGATCCTGGAGACCCGGGATCGAATCCCACGTCGGGCTCCTGGTGCATGGAGCCTGCTTCTCCCTCTGCCTGTATCTCTGCCTCTCTCTCTCTCTCTCTGTGACTATCATAAATAAATAATAAAAAACATAAAAAAATATTTAAAAAAAAAAAAAAAAAAAAAAAGGGGGGGGGGGAGGGCCAAAGACTTTAACAGATACTTCACCAGAGAAGATATATGCATGACTAAGCATATGAAAAGATTCTCCACATCATATGTCATCAGGAAAATGCAGATTCAAACAGCAGCGAGATATTGCTACCCACATATTAAAATGGCCAAAATCCAGAACACTGGCAACACCAAATGTTGGTGAGGATGCAGAGCAACAGGAACTCTCATTTAACATGGATGAGAATGCAAAATGGTACAGCCACTTTGAAATATAGTTTGGCAATTTCTTATAAAACTAAACGTACTCTTACCATCTGATCCAGCAATCGTGCTCCTTAGTATTGACCCAGCACATGGACGTTTATAACAGCTTTATTCATAATTGCCAAAACCTGGAAACAATCAAGATGTTCTTCAGCAGGGAACAGATAAAGAACTCTAGTATATCCAAAAACCGGAATATTATTCAGCAATGAAAAGAAATGAGCTAGAGGCATGAAAAGACATGAAGAAAATTTCAATGCATATTACTAAGTGAAAGAGGCCAGTCTAAAACATTGTAATATTTAAAAACGTGGGTTCTTCCAAAGTCTTTATGTTTAATTCACAATTCTTACCCTTATTTATGTCTACTAATTTTTAGGTAAAAATAATATTAATCACTTTCATTTCTTATCTGATTAACATCAAATTGACTACATTTAAGTAGTAAGTTCTCCTAGGTAATTTCCCTATTTAGAAACGTTATTTAATTCTCTAAAACATTTTAAGTGTATTTAAAATTAAAATATATGTTTCTCTAAAACACTTCAAACATCTGATGTGACAAACTTATAAAACTGACAAGTGAAATCTTTCTAAGCCTTTAAGCAATTATTAAAATTTTATAAACCTGGTGAATGACATTTCTTGAGATTCATGGTGGATGGCTACCAAATGCTTTCTGGTATTAATTCTCCCCTCTTTGCCTTTAGCTAAAACCCTTAAGCTTTAACTGGAGATACATTCACCCAACAATAGACTACACTATGCGGGCAGCTGTGGCCACGTGACTAAGTTTGGGCCAGTGGGATGTGAGTAGATATGATGTATGCTACAACCAGATCATCACCTTTAAGACACTTGCAGTGGCCCCACTTCTTTCCCACTTCCTTGCATGTGGCAGTGAGCCAGTATCAACCGTGCTGAGGAAGATAACACAGGCCACAGCAGAGCCAAAGGAGAGAAGGAACCCATTCACTAGAAGACCTCACATAGCAAAACTGCTTAGCCTGCAGCTCTGGACAACTCACCACTTGACTTCTATCATTTTTGAGTGATTGTACTTTGGGGTTAGACTGTACCCTAATAATACAATGTTCAAAGATTTCCTACAAACTAAATTGATTATATCTTCTTAAACATTTCAAATTGAAACTGCAAGTCCAATATGCCAGGTTCTCTAATACATTAGATTTCCTTCAATATTTCAAGCTCTCTCTTTATATATATATTTTAGGAGGAGAGACAGAGGAAGAAGGAGAAAGAGAATCTTGAGCAGGCTCCGCACCCAGGGTGGAGCCTGACATGGGGCTCAATCTCACAACCCTGAGATCATGACCTGAGCCAAAATCAAATTGGATGCTTAACCAACTGAGCCACCCAGGCACCCCTGTTTCGAGTTCTTTAAATAACACACAAATTGTGATGGTGATTCAACACTGTCTCCTGAAGTTACCATGAAAGGAACACCATATTTCATGGAATCTAAGATGCCTTCTTAGATCTTCTTAGTCTTCTATTGTAAGATATAATGTTACTTTAATAATGCCACCATTTATAATTGTTTGATGCCATTGATTACAGAATGCATTCCAAATTCCAAGATGTTAAAATTGAGAAAATGTAGCAATATTCTGATTTTGATTCATCTCACCATCTAAGAGCCATCTGCATATTCTCCTAGGGTTGCAAAGTCACTTACTGAACCAAGAGGAGGTGATTTGCTGTTGTAGGCCAACTGAGTCTAGTAGTGGAAGATTCAGGATTTTTTTTTTAATTTTTTTTTTTTTTTAATTTATGATAGTCACAGAGAGAGAGAGAGAGGCAGAGACACAGGCGGAGGAAGAAGCAGGCTCCATGCAGTGGGAGCCCGATATGGGATTCGATCCCGGGTCTCCAGGATCGCACCCTGGGCCAAAGGCAGGCGCCAAACCGCTGCGCCACCCAGGGATCCCAAGATTCAGGATTTTAACGTAGTTACAGATTCAAATTCTTGGCAGAAAAGTGAAGATGGTACCTGGATGTGAATAGCAGTTGGAATATTAGAGTTGGAACCTGTATGGTTTGTCAAGAGGCAGCTCTGTGTCCACATCTTTCACCTGGAATCTAGTTTCATAACATGGTCTCATGTGTTTTCTGGGTGGCTTTCAGTTTTCTCCTTTAACCTGGTTTAATTGAAGCTCCTTTCAACTTTTTTTTTTTATTGGAGTTCAATTTGCCAACTCCTTTCAACTTCTTATCACCTGATTTGAGTAAGCATACCCCATATATACATGCAGGCTCACGCCCACACATACACACAGATTGCAGCCAATCTCTTTGCTGTAAGATTTGGGTTAATTGAATGCTGTCTGCAACAATCTTTTTTATATTTTATGTTTTTGCCTATCTCATTGGCCATCATTTTGTAATTATTGCAGTGAAAAGGCAAAAACAGGGATTTATTATTGCAGGATCCCAGACTATATCCTAGAATCCAGGGACAGGATATGCCACCAGGGCTCCTGAGGAACTAGATTGGGACATTTTTTATTTCTCCAGGACTACAAATATTTGTCTCTACTCTGCTCATGAAGTGTCTGATCCTGCCTCCCCCTTCCCTCTATGCCCTTTTGTCAATCAGGGATAAGTGCTCTCTGCTTCCCCATGCCCACTGTGGAAGATGGCTAGCCCATAGCTGGAATGCCCTGAGATAAATGTGCCAAGTTCAAGTGACCACCAGCACTGACCTTCATCTCTCATTTGAAATCCACCATGAATCCAAAGAAGTGCAGCCATGGAATGCAAATGCTTAGTCCTCGGGCATTAAGGAGGGTACAGGATAAGATGAGCTCTGAGTTTATACTATATGTTGGCAAATTGAATTTAAACAAAATATTAAATTTTTTTTAAAAAAGGAAAGAGCTGTCCTAGGAAGCTGTGGACAGGGCAGATCTCACCAAAGGTGGCTACTTGGGGGAAGTAGAGCTTCATGGTTTCGGACATGGAGCCAAACCAGACAACCTGGATCCAAACTCAGATCCTGCTGCTTAATGACTATATGACCTTGACCAAGTAACTGACTTCTGAGAGCCTTAGTTTCTCCATCTGTAACAGAATCATCCCAAAGGCACAGGGTCATGGCGGGGATTATATGGTATATGTGGAAAGCAGGGGAAAACCTGCCTGCCACGTGGGAAGTGTTCAATAATTGTTTTCTGATTATAGAGACAGACAAGTAAACAGATGCAGGTTGCATGCAGGTTCCATCTACCAAACCTGACAGACCATTCCAACCCAGTCGTGATTTGCTCATCCTCCACCCAGATCAAAGAGATGACGCATTCAAAGGTAGGGCATTCCATCCCCCAGACCAAGATGAGTGTGAGTTCATTGATTTGCTTGCCATGGAGGGGTCATTATACGTGCTGAGGCCTGGGGACATTAGCAGTGAAGGGAGACACACTGCTTCACTGCTTTCTGCCTCTTGAAGAAAAACTTCAAAGGCACAATCAACAAGGCTTCGTGATGAAAGCATGAAGATGGGGAAAGGGGGGAAGAGGTCAACAGCACATCTGAGCTCTTGTTCTATGTAACTGGATAGATATTGGTGACATTTAAGGAGGCGGTCTGAGAGGGAAATCCCAATTTCTGTTTAGGGCAAAAGCCAGGATGTTGGAGTGAGAGTGTGGTGTTGGGACTCGGGCTCCCCACCCCCCAGCCCGGCTCTGCACTCACAAGTGTTGCAACATCAGGCAAGTCCCCTAACCTCTTTATCCGTCTTCTCGTCTGAAAAGGAGGAAAGTAATAGCTCCAAGTCACGGAGCTGTTGTGAAGATAAAACATGTTTATATAGGCGTATCTCATTTTATTGTGCTTCACTTTATTATGCTTTGCAGATATTGCATTTATGGCAATCTGGCACTGAGCAAGTCTGCTGGCACCACTTTTCCAACAGCGTTTGCTCACTTCGTGTCTCTGTATCACATTTTGGTAATCTCACAATATTTAAAACTTTTTCATTATATTTGTTATGGTTATGTGATCAGTGATTACAATTTGCTGGAAGCTCAGATGATGGTTAACATTTTTTTAGCAATAAAGCATTTTTAATTAATTAATTAACTTTAACATATTTTAAAAGACATAATGCTATTGCACATTTAATAGACCACAGTGTAGTATAAAAATAACTTTTGGAAAACCAAAAAATTCATTGACTTACTTTATTGCAATCTTCACCTTATTGTGATGGCCTAGAACTGAAACCAAAATGTCTACAAGGTGCTCCTGTACCCATAAAGTGTGTAAAACCATGCCTGGCTCCCTAAGTGTCAGCCTTCAGCACATGATGGGTTTGAGGTGCCTTTGAGACATCAGCAGAATGCAAGCACCCCAGAGGAGTGGCTTGGTGGAATTGCTATTGGATCCTGGCATGACGCATGGAGGGTGCTCAACAAATATTTGTTAGCAGGACAAGGTAAGGATTTTGTCTAGAGGGTAGGCTGTGAATATTAACCTGTGAATCCCCATGTGGGTGGGACCTGAAGCCTCTGGCTGAGGAGTCCCTAGGAAGGGAGAGTAGGAAGAGGGGCCTTAACTGGAGAGCTTGAGGAACCTCAGACTTGTGCCCATGGGTTCCATTTGGGACATGGGTGTCTCCCATTTCTGCTCCCATGTCTTACCTCTTAGCATCCCTCCAGCATCATTGCCTCCTTGGGGGGGGGGGAAGAGAGGGGGCTGAAACATGACATTCTAGGGAGAATTTGATGACAGCTTGAACCTTAGGATAAGGATGCTGGCCTTTCCATAGGGTGGAAAAAGGTGGCCTTCTCCACTCGGGAATTCACAGCTGTGCAAAACAGTAGTACTGCAACCCCACTGGGGGTTTTCTCCCTAATTATTCAACCTGTGGAGGGTCAGCTGTAACCCATGCTGGCTGTCCTGTTCCTACAGCCAAAGCCCTGTTTTACTATGCCACCCAGTACTCCTTCCCTTCCCTCCTTCTGCTCTTGTTGAACTCTGTCAGGAAGTTCATATGTCCCCCTGGACCAGCTATCTGACAGTTTCCCTGTATGTATGATGGTGTTATTTCTCCGAAGACTGGAAGTTTACTCTTGGTGTGCCAGGGCAGGGCACACAGCCAGAGGGGGCCACAGGAGGCTCAGCACCCCACCTACTTGAGCCTACATCAAGGCCTTCATGACTAGTGTCAAGGGCAGGCTGTGAGAGTGGGCCTCCAGAACTTTCTAGTAGCTCTTCCTATGTGCTAAGCTTTAAAACTGTATTTAATAGTTTTTGCACATTGTAAATGCCAACACCCCAGGACAGAGGCCTGCCTGCCCCACCCCAGGAACAGGGTCTGGTTCCCAGTGGAGGCTCTGGCAGAAAGCTCCAGCCTGTTTCTGTGAATTTCCCCAGATCAGTAGACAGACACCAGGCCACAGAGGATGGAGGGAGGACCAGGACAGCTTCATCCTTGAAAACCTGAGAAAAGATAACTGTCATATTAGGTTTCAGGGTTCTAAAAATTATTTTTTATTATATGCATTTTTTCTGTTGTAAAATCAATATAATCTCATCACAGAAAATTTGGGAAACAGGAAAAAAATGCCCCAAATCCCACAATCTAAACATAGCCGCTGTTGACATTTCAGAGGTTTGTTTATAAACTTCCTATGTGTGTTTTTATTTACATAGTTTTAATCATACTGTATATATCATTTAGTATTCTATTTTTTCCTTGGTATCTAATCAGTAGCATTTCCATGGTTTTTTTTTTTTTTTTAAGATTTTATCTATTCATGAGAGACACACACAGAGAGGCAGAGACATAGGCAGAGGGAGAAGCCAGCTCCCTGCAGGGAACCTGATACAGGACTTGATCCAGGACCCTGGGATCACACCCTGAACCAAAGGCAGATGCTCAACCACTGAGCCACGCAGGCGTCCTACATTTCCATTTTCTTAACCGACCTTTGTAACTAATATTAAAAACCATCGAATTATATTCTACCCAAGGAAATGCTGTGGTCTACTTGATCATCCCCTTTTGGATGTTCCAGTTCACACTTTTTCACTCTTTATTCTTATGACTGATTCTAAGACGAACATCTTTGTGCATCGAATTTTTCTGCATTCAGGAATGCTTCCTTTGGTTGGCATTCCAAAGTAGGATGTCTTGAATCATTTATGATCCCTTAGGTCTATCATCATTGTTTTTCCAAAGGGCACACCAGAAATGTGGAGCAAGCCTCAGGTTAGAATTGGAACTAGGGGAAACTGAGTTCCAAACAGCAAGGATCCTGTGCTCTCAGTACCCAAGAAACTGTAACAAAACTTCCCCAGGGCTAGGGTATGAGGTCAGAGGATCTAGGAAGACAAACTGGGGATGCCTGGAAATGCCTGGTGTATGTGAGAATCCGTGCCAAAGAATGTGAGCAATGAGTAGATGTGTAATTGCCCATGTGCGGATGTTGTATACCCAGGCCTCCCCTGAGCTGCACCACCCCAGACAGCTGATTGCTCGAGTGCCATATAGCAGTGAATTGCAGGAGAAGGATAGGTGAAGGCCAGGATCCCAGGGGCAGAACATTCAAAGGAGAAGCTCTAATTACCTGGCAGGTGGCACTGAAAGTTACTAAAAGACAGAAACTGCCCCGCCCCAGTGGTTCCTGGAGGCCACCTTGCCCTACACCTCACTTAGAGCATTATATAAAAAGGGAGTTACAACACCCACTCCCTGCTTGGTTCCAGGCTGCCTGCCTCAGCCCATTTCTCCCATCTCATGCCATTCTGGATTTTATCCTTCCAACTTGCAATCTTACTGGACATTCTTTCACATTTCAATTGTGTTCAGTGGCAAGTTCCTGGTACATCTGACACTGGTTCTTTCAAACCATAAATCTGGTTCCTCCACCACCTGCTAGCAAGACTTGGGTCCCCTCTCTGCTTCTTCTTTTCGCATGCCTTCAGGACCCTGGCAGCCCCACCCCGTGGAGGGCTCCATCCCTGTACTATCTCCTCATGCTCTTGAGTTCCATGCACCACTCAGACTCTGTTTGCATCTGTATCTTCTTCCAGCCCAGATCTCTCTGCTGGGCTCCAGGTCTCCATTCCAGCCTGGAATTCCAAATGCAACTCAGATCCAGCAGTCCAGCTTAACCCAGTATCTCCCTTTTGGGTCACACCTGTTCCAGTCCCTTGTCCTGTGAGTGGTAGCACCAAACACCTAGATCTTATGCCAGAAATGCTACCCTCCTAGGCTTGTCCTTACTTCTTTCCTTCCATCCAATCAGTCACCAAGTAGTCCTCAAATCCATTCCTTCCATCTGACCCCTCTCCCTCCAGGGTCCTCAAATTCACCCTGATAATCATTCCTCATTGACCTGAGTCTTCTTTTATTCTGTGGCTCCCAGAGTGCCCCTTCTCAAATGTTAATCTCATCAGGTCACTTCCCTATTTTAACTGGCTCCTGGAGCAAGGGATGCTACAGGGTAACATTCCAGATCCATTCATTCATTTACTCATTTAGCACATATTTACTGAGGTCTTACTATCCTACAGGCACTGTGCTAGCAGCAAGTATACCCTGAGAAAGAGACAGACATAGTGATAGAATATTCAGTGAAATTCAAGGTCATCTGTGAATGACTTTTCCATACATATCCAGCTTAATCTCTCAATGCATCCCTATCTTATACCATACAGTGCTACCCATGACCTTGCAGTTCCCCAAAAGCACCTCCCTGCCTTTGATGAGTTGCTTCCCAGACTTGTATAGGCTTCCCTATCTCTTTGGATAATTACGTTCTTCCTAACTCAGTTGTGCTCTCAGCTCCTCTTGAAAGCTTTCACTAACACCTCCCCCTCCAACTCTTCCAGATTGACCTGCCCTTCCTCTATGCCTCAGCACCTGTGTTTACCTCTGTAATTGTATTTACTACACGGTGTGGTGACATAATTTACTGGCCTGTATTCTTTTTCTCTCTCTCTCACACACACACACACACACCCACAACACACACACTCCTTAAGTTAATTTTTATCACCTGTGCCCAACAATGTACGGCACATAGTCAGCATTTGGGAAATGAACTATATAAAAATAACACATCATTCTTGTTGAGTTAGTATCATATTTAGTGCATTTATTTATATAATTCATAGTAACTGCAAATAACTATTTTGGTCACTTTAGATGCAACATTTAATAAACCATTAAGAGAGTAGCATTAAGTTAATCTGTCCAGTGCCTACTGAGCAAATTTTTGTTAAGCACCTACTATGTGCCAGGCATCATGTTAGCACTGGGGATATGGCAGTGAAAATGTTAGACAAAATCCCTCTCCTTGTGGGGCATGTACTCTAGTGGGGAGAGGTAAGTTATAAACACATAGGCAATTAGAAATCTCAGAAAGTGATAAATGCCATGAAGAAAACACAAGAATAATGGGGAAGGACATTTGTGGAGGCAACAGAGGGGTCCTCCACATTAGAAGGCTGTTTGGGAAGGACTGTCTTTATCTCAACTTCCTCATGTGGGAGCTGGGAATCATAAAAGCAGCCCCAGTGTTAGGATGCTTGGAAGATCACATGAGAAAATACCGATGCAGCACGGACATATCATAAAAATTGTCCTTCTTGCAGGGTGTTAATTCAGGGAGAGGGATGTTCTAAGTTATACCCTGAAAGCAGCAGGTGGAGAATGGGTCACAAGGCCTGAAGGGATAGCAAGGGGATCACCCAGGAGGCTGTTGCATGGAAAGAGGAAGGCTTCTGATTTCATGTTCCTGGAAGCAGATCCTGCCATGTGTCCGTGTGTTTTACTTACACTCTAAAGGCAAGTTTACATACCCATCTCCTGGACATGAAGAGCTAGCTCATTTGTGTCTAATGGAATGAGTAGGAACACACCATGTTTCCTGCAGCTCACAGGAATCACACACATGTCCTGCATAAAATTCTTCCTTCACTGTCACACTGAGCATTCATTTCTGAGTATGATTGTGTTTCTCTCTATTGTTCCTTGCCTGTCTCCCTGGGGTTTCCACCCCTATGTCTAAATGATTCCTTAGGATTTCACCAATATTTCTCCTACAGTTTCCCAGAGTTCCTAGAAGCTGCTTGGCCATTGTTGTATTTTTAATAAATGTAAAGATCTGATGAGATGAATAAATAAGAACTCATATAATTCTTAGATTAGGTAATTAGACATGCACACAGTTCTGATAAACATGATCTACCTGTCACCTGTTAATGGTGAAGTGTTTGAATGTTAACTGGGTAAGATTTTCATGCTATCATCAAATGGTTGTCTACTCAATAGCTGGACTGAAACATGAAAACTTAGAAAAAGTCTACCTTGAGGAACACAGTAATATACATATTTGTTGATGGAGGAAGGAAAGGAGGAACTAATTCTTGAGACTTAGTGGAACAGTGGAAGTAGGAAAGAAATGTTTAGAAAATATTCCCAGTGAAGTGGCTTTAGACCATCTCTATTAAGATATTGGGTGGCTTGGCTCAAAATTCTTAATTTGATCCTCTCTCCATCTCTCCCTCCCACACTGCTTTTCTTCCTTCCTTTCTTCCTTTTTGTTTGTTTTAGTTATATAAAATCATACCTGTAGGCTCTCTCAATGGCACCCAGTTCTTTCCCTCCTAGAGGTAACCTCTGTTTTTAGATTGATATGGATACTTCTGAAATTATTTCTTTATATATCTATGTATATACTGCTGTATATAGAAAAGTATATGGTATTGTTTTGTTCTGACATAAATGTATCACATTGTGTGCATCATCCTGCAAATTGTTTAGTTTTCTCAAAGGTAATAGTATGTCTTCAAAAACTCCCCAGTGTCACTATGTATAAATCTGCTTTATTTTTTCAAACTGCTACTCAGCATCTCAACATGTCATAATTTACATGTATCTTTGTATATTTATCATTTTTTAATAATTACTTACTTGGTTTTATAATAATTTAGTATCCAGTAGAGCAAATCCTTCTGTGTTACTGTTCTTCTTAAGAGGGTTTTGCTGGAAAAATAAACATTGTTAAAATGTCCATACTACCCAAAGCTATAATGCAATCTCTATGAAAATACCAACAGCATTTTTCACAGAACTAGAGCAAATAATCCTAAAATTCGTACAGAACCACAAATGACTCTGAATAACCAAAGCAATCTTGAAAAAGAAAAAACAAAGCTGGAGGTATCACAACTCCAGATTTCAATTTATATTACAACATTGTTGTAATCAAAACAGTATTATACTGACACAAAAACAGACACATAGATCGATGGAACAGAATAGGAAGCCCAGAAATAAATCCACGATTACATGGTCAATTAATCTCTGACAAAGGAGGCAGGAAAATGCAATGGGGAAAAAGACAGTTGTGAAAATTGACCAGCTCCTTGCAAAAAATGAAATTGGACCACTTTCTTACACCATACACAAACTCAGTATGGATTAAGGACCTAGAGGTGAGGCCTGAAACCATAAAAATCCTAGAAAAGAAAACAGGCAGTAATGTTTCTGACATCAGCCATGATATTTTTCTAGATACATCTCCTGAGGCAAGGTAAAAATAAACTATTTGGACTATATCAAAATAAAAAGCTCTGTATAGCAAAGGAAATGACCAACACAACTGAAAGACAACCTACTGAATGGGAGAAGATATTTGCAGATGAAAAAGGATTGATATCCAAAATATATAAAGAACTTACACCACTGAACACCAAAAAAAAAAAAAAAACCCACAATTAAAGAAAAGGGTAGAAGATGTGAAGAGACATGTCTCCAAAGAAGACATACAGGTGGCCAACAGACACATAAAAAGATGCTCCACATCACCCATCATTAGGAAAATGCAAATCAAAACCATAATGAGGTATCACTTCACACCTGTCAGAATGACTAAGATCAAAAACACAAGAAACAACAAGTGTTAATGAGGGATTTGAAGAAAAAGGAACTCTCATGCACTCTTGGTGGTAATGCAAACTGGTGCAGCCTCTGTGGAAGATGGTGTGGAGGTTCCTCAAAAAATTAAAAATAGAACTACTCTATGGCCCAGTAATCACACTACTGGGTATTTACTCAAAGAATATGAAAATGCTAATTTGAAAAGATATATACACCCCTATGTTTATTGCATATTATTTACCATAGCCAAAGTATGGAAACTGCCCATGTGTTTAACTATGGGTGAATGGATAAAGAAGACATGGAATATATATGTATATACAGTAGAAAATTATTCGTTAAAAAAAAATGAAATCTTGCCATTTGCAACATGGATGGATCTAGAGAGTATAATGATAAGTGAAAAAAATCAGAGAAAAACAAATACCATTTGATTTCACTCATATATGGAATTTAATAAACAAATGAGCAAAGGAAAGAAAAGAGACAAACCAAAAAACAGACTCTTAACTATGGAGAACAAACTGATGGTTACCAGATGGGAGGTGGGTGGGGGATGGGTGAAATAGGTGAAGGGGATTGAAAGTACACTTATCTTGATGAGCACTAGGTAATGTGCAGAATTGTGGAGTCACAATATTGTATACCTGAAACTAATATAACACCTTACGTTGACTACACTGGAACTAAATTTTTTTAATTTAATTTAATTTAAAAAGAGTGCTTTGCTATTCTTGGTCCTTTCCATTTCTATATCTGTAGGTTCATTTGGATCTTTTACACATATTATGATATCATCTATGAATCATGAGAGCTATATTTTTCTTTCCAATTTATATATCTTTTATTTCCATGTTTTTTTCTTTTTCTTCATTGGCTAGGATCTCCAGTACAATGTTGAGTAGGAATATATGTGGACATTTTTGTCTTATTCACAGTTTCAAAGGGAAATCTTTCAACATTTAACCAATAAGTATGGTGTTTGCTATAGTTTTGTTTTTTAGATAAATTTCATCTAATCAAGGAAGTTTTCTTCCATTCACAATTTTCTAAGAATATCTTTGTATAGATGGCAACATTTTACTAAGTTTTTAATTATAATTCCAGTATAGTTACCATATAGCATTATATTAGTTTCTGGTGTACAATATAGTGATTCAGCATTTCTGTACATTACTCCATGCTCATCATGGTAAGTGTACTCTTTAAATGGATGACAAAATTTATCAAAAGATTTTTCTACATCTCTGGGATAATCGTAGTTTTATTTGTTCATGTGGTAACTTACATTGATTTATTTCCAAATATTGTTCTTGGAGTAATTTAATTTGGTCAAGAAATTATCTTTTATATAATGCTGAATTTGGTTTCCGGTTTTGGGATTTTTTTCTCGTGGGTTCTGAAATATTATTGACTTGAATTTTCCTTCCTCGTAATGTCCTTGTTAGATTTTAGTATCAAGGTTATGCTTTCCTCATACAACAAGTTTTGGATTATTTTTCCTTTTCTATTTTCCAAGACCATTTGTGTAAGATCAGTGTGGTTCTCTGAATACTTGTGTGAATTCATCATTGAAAACTTCAGACTAGTGTTTTCTTTGAGAAGAGGTTTTAAATAATAATTCAATTTCTCTAAAAGTTATTCAGGTAATATGTTTTTCTTGAGTCCAAACTGACATGTGGAAATTTTCTAGAAAGTTCCCATTTTGTTTTTGACACAAAGTTGTCTCAAAATCTCCTTTAAAAAAAAATCCCCTCTTTCCTTTTCGATGCCTAGGGGATCTACAGCCATGTCCCTCATTTAATTTCTGACTCTGTGGTCTACTTTAAATATAATCAAACCTGGATGTTTCCTGTCACACAAACACCATTTCTTTTGTTGTTCCTCTCATCTGGAAAGCCAGACTTCACTTCTCTGCCTTTCCAAATGATGCTCATCGATTAAGGCTCCATGCAAATTTCAGAGTCTTCATGTAGAATTTGATGACTATCTCATCCTGCACTGATTTCTTCCTTCTCTGGATATATATACATATATATATATATATTTTTTTTACCTCCAAACTCTAATTTTTATTTCAAATTTGTTCCTAATCGTACACCTTTTCTATTTTATTGTTTTGTGCCCTCTAATCAAACTGTTGTGAAGTTCAGAATAAAGACATTTTAAAATTTCCCATAGCACTCAGATGGTGATAATTATACAAAAGGGCTCAGCTTAAACAAAATATTGATTGAGAGATTAATCCTATGGTCCTATAAACTCAATATTACACAAACGTTGCAAAAAGAATTTAATAAAAACTTTTATTGAGAAAACAGCAAAATAACATACTAATGATAGGAAAAATAAAAGCACAACTGAAACTGTATGCCAACTCTTGTATAATAAAAGAGGAGCATCACTCTTCTGTAGCAGCCTCCCCAGTCGTCTCTATTGTCATAAAAATTAAAGTCTGAACTTAATGAACTTGCATAAGGTAAAAGTTAAATGACTAAGTTATAATTCATTTAAAAGATGTAGAGAAGCAAATAACCAAAAATAAAACTAAAATAGGGAAGAAACCTACTTCTAGCTGGAACTAAGAAAAGCCTCAACCTTTTATTACAAACTCTGATTAATATTATCCAGATATGATACAATGTGGATTAAATGGAAATTTAATGTGTCCAATTCCACAGGACATAACCCTAGTGCAATGGGACAAGTAAACCTGTTTGGAGAGCTATCAGAGAAGGAGGAACAGGAAGACATTGGGAATATTAGAGAGAACAAGAGAAAACTAAAAGAAGTTCTAGTTTCATGCTTGTCTTAGTCTGTTCAGACTTCTGTAACAAAAATACCATACACTGGGTAGCTTACAAGCAACAGGAGTGGTGTGCCTGAGTAGCTCAGTTGGTTAAGCATCTGCCTTTGGCTCAGGTCATGATCCCAGAGTCCTGAGATCAAGCCCCACACTAGGCTCCTTGCTCAGCAGGGAACCTGCTTTTCCCTTTCCCTCTGCCCCTTCCCCCCACCCCTAACTTGTGTGCTCTCTCTGTTTCTCTCTCAAATAAATGAATAAAATCTTAAAAAAAACACACACACAGGAATTATTTCTCACAATTCTTGGGAAGTCCAAGATCAAAGTGCCAAAGGGTACAAAATTTCAGTTATAAGATATAACTACTATATATTAGATCTCTTTGGCCAACATCTCCCATTTTTCCCACTTCTTAGTTCCTGTCAACCACTATTATATTCTCTGTGAATCTGACTTTTTAAGAATTCCACATATAAGTGAGATCATCCAGTATTTGTACTTCTGTGTCTGGTTTATTTCACTTAGCAGAGTGTCCTCCAGTTCCATCTGTGTTATCACAAAGATGAAGATGAAAGTTCTGCACACTTCCAAACAAAAACAAAAGACTACTTATTGACAACTAAAATGAAATTCTCATCTGCAGTTTTCAAATGTGGGAAGAGTGAAACAACACTGATGGAATTCTAGAATTCTGTTTCCAGCCAAACTAGGATTCATGTATGATCATAAAAAGAACGGGCATGGACATACAAGGGTTCAAGTTATACACCACCCCATATTCATTTTGAAGAAGTTGTCTAATCCAGTGAAAAGTGATCAGAATAAAGATGACAAGAAAGGGAAGATTTTGTATATGCTAAATTTAATAGATAATATTTATCAAGTACTTAAAATGGGTCAAGCACGATAATCAAAGGAAGAGATTTTTGGAATGCAGGAAAATAGAGCCATTATATTCCCTTACCATTTCTGAGAAAATTACTTGATACTATACCAAATAATAAAGAAGAATCCAAATAAAGACATCCAAGGGGAAAAAAGCATACTGTGTAATAACAATAAGAGCCAAATTTTATTAAAAGGCTTACACTGATTCCAACACTATTCTAAACAATTTTACATAGAACATCTCATTTAATTTTCCCAAAATCACCACAGGTATGAAATATTATCCCCATTTTACAGTTAAAGAAATCAAAATATAAGAATAATTTACCCAAGGTTGTACAGTCAGAAGGGTGGCAAAGCTGACCTTTCAACCCATAAGACTGACTACACAGCCATTGCTCTTACCCATCTTTTTAATTTTGATGGTAAACAATAAAACCGTCTATTCAATTATTCTAGGTGCTAAAGACACAGGAGTAAAAAAAACCAAGTACTAAAAAAAAAAAAAAAAAAAAAAACAAGTACTTATCTTTATCATATCTGCATTCTTGTGAGTACAAAGTCCAAACATGTATGTACTATGAAGAAAAACAATGTACAGTAAAGAGTGAATGGAAGAAACTGCTATTATTGATGGTGGTGGTGGTCAGAGAGAGAATCTCTGAAGAGACATCAGAGTAAAGACCAAATGAAGTAAGGAAGGCTGCCATGAAGCTGTGGAGCAAGTGTTCCAAGAACCAAAAAGGCTAAAAGTCTTGGAAAACTCAAGAAACAGTAGGAGGCAAGTGTGGCTGGAGTCAAGTGAATGGGAGGAGAACAGTGAGAGGTAGAAGGGCAGAGGTACCAAGAAATCAGATCACCTAAGGTCTATTGACCATTGGAAGGACCTTGGATTATATTCTAGTGTGATGAGAAACAATAGGGAAAATCACCCTTTGGCTTAAAGATAAGATTGTAGGAAGGCAAAAGGGAAAGAATCAAGACAGTTAATCTATTGTGCTATGGAGCACCTGGGTAGAGAGTTGGGTAAGTGCCCAACTCTTGGTTTTGGCTCTGGTCCTGATCTCAGGGTCATGGGATTGAGCCCATCGAGCCCAAATAAAATCTTAAAAAAAAAAAAAGAAAAGAGTGAAGTACTGATTTAAGCTACAACGTGGATGAACCTTAAAATCATCAAGCTAAACGAAAGAGATCAGACATTAAAGGTCACGAACTGTTTGATTCCATTAGTATGAAATGTCCAGAATATGCAGATCTATAAAGATAGAAGGTACATTTCTATGTACATTGTGGTTGCTGGGGCCCGGGGTAGGGGGAGGGGAAATGGGGCACAATTGTTAATGGATATGGAGGTTCTTTTGTGGCGATGGTTGTATGACTTTATGAATATACTAAAAAAAACCCGTACATTGTACACTTTAAAAAGAAGTTGAATTTTATAGTTTGTAAGTTATATCTCAATTTTTAAAATATAAAAGTAAGTTCTTAAAAAAGAGATGGAAGAAAAAAATTCATTCCATTAGACATCCTTAAATTTTTAACAAACGTATTTTAGCCTACATTTGTCTATCAACATCAAGAATGAAATGGCATTTATAGCTCCCTTTCCTTTCTATTATCTCCACAACCTGAGAAATTTACATTACTCTTACTCTCCCTTCTCAACTCTACACATCCTGGATTTTGTTGTTGATGATGATAATGGAAATAATATAATTATTACTTGTTGAGTACTAAGTGCCAGGTACCATGTTTGCTTTATATGCATTGTCTCATGTTTCCCAAGTTCTTGACTACTACCTCAGACTACCTCTGAGACTTTTTAGGGATTTTTTTTAAACATCCTTTTTCATTTTAAGCCTTCTTTAACATTGAAATTAAGTGGTATAACTACACTATCAAAAATTTTTTTTGGGTATTGGTTTCTTTAGTTTTTTTTAAAGATTTATTAATTAATTAATTAATTTATTTATTTATTCATGAGAGACACAAAGAGAGAGAGGCAGAGACATAGGTAGAGGGATAACAGGCTCCCCCTGGGGAGCCTGCAGGTGGCTTGGTCCCGGGACCCCAGGATCACGACCTGAGCCAAAGGCAGATGCTCAACCCCTGAGCCACCCAGGTGCCCCAAGTAGCAGAGTAATATTCCATTATATGCATATATCACATTTTGTTTATCAGTTCATCAATTGATAGATATTGAGGATGTTTTCAGTTTCTGGATACTATGAATAATGCTACTATGAACATTCATGTACAAGGTTTTACATGAACATATGTTATCATTTCTTGGGTATGTACCTGGGAGGGAAATTTCTGGGTCATACAGGAACTCTGTGTTTAACTTTTTGAGGAACTGTCAAAACACTCTTCTAGAGCAACTGTACAACTTTATATTCTAATCGGTAATGTATGAGGAGTCAGTTTTTCCACATCCCTGTCAACACTTCTTATTGTCTGTCTTGGGTTATAATCATTCTAGTGGGTGTAAAGTAGTATTTTGTTGTGGTTTTGATTTGCATTTCCCTAATAACTTATGATATTGAGCATATTTTCATGTGCCTGTTAGCTATTGGCATATCTTCTTTGGAGAAATATCTATTCAATTCTTCGACATTTTTAAATTGGGTTATCTGTCTTTTTATTGTTGAAGTGCGATGGTTCTTTATCTATTCCGGATACCTTATCTTTATCAAATAAATCACCTGCAAATATTTTCTCCCAATCTGTTGCTCTTTTCACTTTTTTGATAGTGTACAGATGGTCCCCAACTTACAATGGTTTGATTTTGTAAAGATGATATGAAAGCAATATGCATCCAATAGAAACTATACTTCAGAGTTCTAATTTTGATCTTTTCATGGGCTAGCAATATGCAGTATGATATTCTTTCACACCTGTGTTTTCTCCCAAGAATTTTATAATTTTAGTTCTTACATTTAGGTCTTTGATCCATTTTGAATTAAATTTTAAATGTGGTATGAGGTAGGGGGTCCACTTTCATCTCTTACACATGTGGATATCCCAATTCTTCCAGCATCATTTGTTGAAAAGATTACTATTCCCCATTAAATTGTCTACACAGTCTTGTTGAAAATAAATGTATGTTCATAAATGTATGAGTTTATCCTGAGATTCTCAATCCTGTTCCATTGCCTATGTCTATCCTTATGCCAGCACTACACAATCTTGATTACACAGCTTAGGTTTTCAAATTAGGAAATGTTAATCCTCAAACTTTTTACCTTTTTTTTTTTTTCTAAATTGTTTTGGCTATTACTGATCCCTTGCATTTCTATATGAGTTTTAGGATCAACTTGTCAATTTCTGCAAAGAGCAGCAGCTGGAATTTTGATAAGGATTGTATTGAACCTGAAAATAAATTTAAGCAGTATTGCTTTTCTTTGATCCGCAACATAGATGTCTTCTCATTTGAGTAGGTCTTCTTTAGTTTCTTCCATCAATCTTTTAGAGTTTTCAGCGTGCAAGCCTTTGCTTTTTTGTTGTTGTCGTTGTTAAATTTATTCCTAAGTATTTTATGGATGCTATTGTAATATGGAATTATTTTCTTTTTAAAGATTTTATTTATTTGAGGTGGAGAGAGAGTACACACATGCACAAGTAGGGTGGAGGGTTGCAGAGGGAGAGAGACAAGTAGACCCCCTGAGCCGGGAGCCAACACAGGTGATCCCAGGACCCTAAGACGGTGACCTGAGCCAAAGTAAGACAATTAACTAACTCAGCCACCCAGGTGCCCCTGGAATTATTTTCTTAATTTAATTTTTGGATTGTTCATTGCTAGTGTATAGAAATATAAGTGATTTTTATATATTGATCTTTTCTTTTTTGTGAATTCCTGAAGATTTTATATATACAAGACTTTTTTTCCACTTAGTTCTTTAATCATGGCTCCTTTTAATTACCTCTTTTAAATATATTTAACATAGCTAATTTACTTTGTATAATAAGTTCATTTTTTGTGTCTCCTCAGACTATTTCTCGTGACTATTTTTTTCTTGTGTATGTGACCTACTTTCTTGTTTCTTTGCATGTCTCATAACTTTTTATTGAAGATTGGACATTTAGAATAATATAATGTAGCAACTCTGGAAATCAGAGCTCATCCCAGGTTTGTAGTTTGTTTTGCATTTGTTTGTTTATTGGATTTTCTGCACTAATTCTGTAAAGTGTATATTCTTTACTGTATGAGGCCACTGAAGTTCTGATCGATTAACCTAGTGGTCAGTTAATGATTCCACAGAGACGATTCTTTAGATGATTGGAACCAATAAGGCTCCCAGTAGTTGCCAAGAAGTTCTGTGTGTTTTAGGAGACACATCCAACATTTAGCCAAACACCTTACAGCTCCATCTTAGCCAGTGGGGAGAACTAAGGACTTCTCAGGTCTTTCCTAAACACACATTCCACCCTGCACAGGCACATAGTCCTACATATTTGCATGGCCTTCTGCATTCCCAGGGATGTGTTGGAGATTTCAAAGCCCCCATATGGACATCCATTCTTCAGCTTTTCCTTTAAGTCTTTGGGTTAGCCTATTGTTTGTCCCAACTGTTATCTGCCACCTGAAGCAGCCGTGATGTTCAATAATTGCCTCTGATTCTTTTCAACACACACCCCTGGGGAAAAGGCTGTTTGTTCTAGATGAGTTCTGAGTCAGATCAAATAAAGACAGCCTTGCAAATGGGGTCTTCCAAGGAACCATCAGACAGGTCAAATAATGACAATTCTCTGAGAATGGGGCTTTGAAGGGGCTCCAACCCCATTCTGCAACCCCCACTCCCCAGTAGCTCCCAGGCTGCTAGTTTTCACTGTGACTGCCTACAGGCTCTTGGATTTCCAGGCTGCTGCAGCGACAGGGAGGAGATATGGGAACATGGCAAGTTAAAGTGACACAAAGCTCATTGTTCTTACCAAGATTCAGCTGTTTTTCTTGAATAAATGCTCCCCAGATTGCTGCAAGGCTTTGGTTAATTTCCAGAGTTCTGAAAAAGTCGATTCTGAGATTTGCCAATGTTCTTATTGCTTTTATGGAAGAGAGAATTTTTAGAGGTCCTTCACCATTTTTGCTAATGTCCTAGAATTTGACTTTGATGGAGATTTTCAAACCTCCAGAAGTGTGTCTGTTACATGTGATTATTAAACCCTTGAAATGTGGCTAATACAAATTGAGATGTACTATACATGTAAAATACATATTCAAAGGCAATACAACAGCAAAACTTTTAATATTTTCTTCATAATTTTTACTTTGAACATATATCGATATGATAATATTTTAACTAGTTTAGATGAAATAATATATATTACTAAAATTAATTTCACTCTTTTTTACCCTTTTTAATGTGTATGGTAGTCAGAATTCTAAGATGATCCCTGATGTCATGGCCTCTGTGGCAGCTAGAAAATTTTAAATTACCTCTGTGGTTCTCATTATATTTCAATTGGACAGTGTCTAGAAGGAAAAAAAATTTAAAGACATATTAATCTAGTAAAATAAAACAAAGTATATAAAAAATTAGAAGGAAACAGTAAGAAAGAATAATAAACAGAAAATACAACACATGGCTCCCGATTGTTATTGTTGGGAGCCTAGGTAGTTCAGTCTTCTGCCTTTGGCTCAGATCATGATCCCAGGGCCCTGGGATCAAACCCACCCCCTCCCTGTTCAGGGGGGAATTTACTTCTCCCTCTCCCTTTGCTCCTCCACACCACTTGTGTGTGCTTGCTCTCTCTCTCTCTCTCTCTCTCTCTTTTAAATAAATAAATAAATAAATAAAATCTTTAAAAAAACTATATATATATATATAAAACATGATTAAATGGAATGAGATTAAACCTAGTTGTTTGTTAGATTCTAACAGAATACTCTGCAGATATTGGGAAGATGGATCACTGTCCCTGGGAGCACTCATCTGGGATGGAGGTTTGAAGGCTAGAGTTTTAATGGGAAGTGCTCTCAGGTACAACACCTGTGTAGGAGTGAAAGCAGGAGGAAAGGACAGTTAAATTGAGATGTGTTTGGAAAAAGGGTCCCAGCTAATCCCACATGCAACTCTGGAGCTGGAGAGGCTTTTCAGAGGGAAGGCTGAGCCTCTGTGCCCAGCACTGATGGGCCCCTGGATGGGAGCTGCCCCCTGGGAGAAAGCATGACTTTGAACAAGGGGAAACCCTATGGAAGGACTTAGCTGTGATCAGTCAACCTCCTGACAGCTGGGGAAATAAGTGCCTTGACTCTGAAGCAGAATCTGGGGAACATATTTTTCCATACACTAGAGAAGTTGTGATCATCTGTGATATAGGATTCAAATCTCTGAATTAGAATTGCTTTCTCAATTTTGCCTCCCACATTTCCCAAGATTCTACAAATAGACAACAACTCCAGGTAGTTCTGACATTAGAGAAAATGATCCCACCTCCATTGAATTCCTACTGTGCCAGATGGCACCTGCCTCATTGTATAAACTTCATCTTTTTTTAGGCCACATGTCTGCTTATTTCATCTGGCTGAATTATCCCAGTGACTTTTTTAGTACCAAAAAAAAAGAAAAACAAGAAAAAAGCAGCAGACATAAATTCACGTCCTTGCATCACGAGGATAGAGTGTCTTCTCCAAATTTGGTTTTCTCAATCACCTAAACAAAGATATTGGTTAGGGCCTCTTTTCATCCTGAAAGAACTATGGAGAGTTTTCCAGGCAAGGGAAGGCATGGCATCTGTCACCACCTATGTGGGCAGGGATTTATTTTAATTGCCCTATAAGCTGAAGTGACAGGTAGTGAACAATCAATGTAATAACAGGCATCCACCAATAAGAATGGACACAGGTCCTTGGGGGAGGTTCTGAAGTGTCCAGCTAGTGGTTATTTGATAACCGGCATGAAAGCAGTTCACTATTTTAACAGACTGAGATGTACCTCCCAAATAGTGACCTTGGCTGCAGGTGCAAATGCAGACACATGGAGGGAGGGCAGGTCATGGAGCTTACTGGCTGAATCAATGGCTCCAAATCCAAACTGACCTAATGATTCTTCTCACTCAAGCTCTGGAACACGTCAGGTGGATATGAAAGCACACAGCAAAATCATTCAACTATGACTCGCCCACTTCCTTCCCATGATCCAATCTGACTCACCAGCATCTGTAGGTTTATCACAGCACTCTGCTTCAGCAAAGATAGAGGTGCACAAAATAAGGGACAAACAGCACCCCCTTGATTGAAAGTCCGTGTGTGTGCTGTTGTCTCCAAAACACCAGGAGTGGGAGGCAGGAAGAGGAGGGTGGGTTTTTTATTACACTTTAAAATGCCACCGGACTTGTGGTAAATTGAAACATTGTTTTAAGGAATTGTAGGTATTTCCAGGCAGGAGAAATATGAGATCAGTTTGATCACGGTAATGTTGACTTTAATTTTAACTAGTGTTCCTTGGGCAGAAATCTAAAACTATTGTAGACAAATGGATGTTCTAAAACACCTAATCGTGGGCAGAGCACTAAAGGTTTAGGACGTGCTGTTGCTCTTTATTTCAATACAAATAGGAATAAAAAATTGCACAAACTGCCTCTTTGCATCTTATCTGACCTTGGCCATTAGGACCCCTTTACAGACTAAATCAGGCCATGAACATCTTCAAGGCCTAAATCTCCCTACCAGGTACAACCTCCCCATGGGCATCATGCTCCTCTCTGAATAACACATTTTTCATCTGGTATCTGCCTTCTGACTAGGTAACCAACCCCCCCTCCCTGAGTACTAATCTCCTCCCTGGGTACCACCTGCCTCTCTGGGTGCTAATTTCCTTACTGGGTGCCATTTTCTGCCAAAGACAAGTCCAGATAGTCTCAGAGTTAGGATGATTCAACTTAAGGATTTTTTTGACTTTATGATGGTGCAAAAGCAAAATGCATTCAGTAGAAACTATACTTTGAATTTTGAATTTTGCTCTTTTTCCAGACTAAGAATATGTGGGCCCATTCTCTCTCATGATGCTAGCCCATAGCAGCTGCCACTCCCAATTAAGCCACATGATCACAATCACAAGGGTTAACAACTGATACACTAACAACTAATTTTTCACTTTGAGCACAAGTAGTCAAAAATTGCATGAAATAGCTAACACTTTATTATAAAATTGGCTTTGTATTAGATGGCTTTGCCAACTGTGAGCTAATGTAAGTGTTCTGAGTGTAAGCTGGCTGGGCTAAGCTAGGATGTTTGGTAGATTAGGTGTATTACATGCATTTTTGACTTTGGATATTTTCAACTTACGATGTGTTTATCAGGATGAAACTTCACTGTAAGTCAAGGAAAATCTGCCTAAAAGAGTCTTCCCTCCCAACCAAGAACAATAATCACCCAGGGGTATATGGCCTCAACAGTCAACCAAACATTGTCACTCCCAAGATCTCCTCTGCCCCTCACCACCACCCTGGGAGGAGGTGAGAGTGACATTCTCCGGTTTACGGTGAGGACAAGAGGACTCAGCAAGAGTAAATGACTCCATTCAACCTGAAGAGGACAAGCATGTGCTTATACCCCTCACTGCTTGCACATTTCAGAACCACAGGATGCGGGTTCTTAGGATGCCTAGCTTGGAAGGAGACAGGAGAATGTGGGCAGCTAGAAGGAATCACTCAACTGTTTCCCTACCTAACATCCAGGTGGGGTGAAAAGGTAAAGACAAGAGGTAGGTATAGGTCGAGCACGTATTAATATGCCTGGCACAACAAATAGCTGATGTTGTTATGAATCCAATAGAGAAGATGCTCTGGGTAGAAAGTCTCATCAAAACCCTGTGTAGCACTTTCCATGCCAAGGTGAGTTTACTGAGTGGTTCCACCTCTACCTTGGCATTAAGCCTGGTAGCCTGTCCAAATACCTTCCTTTGCAATGCTATGTACCACACCTCCCATGGAGGCTTTACTTCTGTGCAAACTCATGCCCATATCACATGCTGGGCTCACATTCCAAAGCTATTACAACTGCAGGGCAGGGAGAGGACTTATACCACCATATACAAAGAGGTCTCCCAGGCCAACATCTAGCTGAACCTGGCATCATAACCAGTCACTGCTAAAGGACCATCTCCAAGCTCCAGGACTAACATTTAGGATGGGTCCACCCCACTTATGTTATACAAGACTCTTCTTGGCCCCTAAAGGGTCATAAATGATAACCAGGGTCTTGAGTTCCCAACAATCTCAGTACAGCTAGCAGACCAAGATGTATACAGATATAAACTCATTGGTTCTGAAGGTGTGCTAGAACACAACATGGGCTCACATGGAAGGTGTGTATGTGGAAGTTTATGTGCTATACAAATATCACTACATGGGTATCATAAATGGAAAGAAATGAGAGAAGTATTTTAGCAAGCTGATGAACCATTTTTTAAAGATCCATGATCTGAACAAATGTGAAGATTGTGGGAGGATAAACTAGCTGACCCCCAAATTCCAGATCCTCTTTCAAGTGTCAAAAGTTGGCTCACCAAGATCACATCTGGAAACAACCACCTCTTTGTTCTCAAGCTTAACCTCAGAAGGCTTCTGGAATCTAGAAGGATCAGGGTTGGCAGTGGCCCTGGCACATTTTCCTTAGGTGAAGAAAACAAAGAAAAAAAATAACAAAACAGCCCCCTATCCCCAGATAAAACCCAGAAACAGATCCAGCAGTTTTTCCCTCTCCTTCCCTGATCCCCTTCCTTTGAGTGTTTTATCAACTACTGTAGTGGGCGGTATCTGGGCTACCGGTGTTTTTCTACTTACAAGAGTAAGAAAATTCCATTAACTGAAGAATAATATGGTTGACTGCCCCAATGGGAAAGGCATTCAGCATGCTGCGTTCTTGTTTCCTGTGTCCCTCTCAGGACCCTGAGGTCTAGACTTGCTGGCTCCTGCTCCCCAGGTTGTCCAGGCCTCTGGGGTTGTGACTCCCACCCACAGAGAAAGTACAGTGCGTGCTAATGGGGAGCACAGGAACAGAGGGAAGAGAAAAGTTAGGATGGGGGCAATTAGGCAGGTGAACTATTTCCTTTTCAAGAAAAGAAAATAAAGAAAAAATACAGGCACAAATCTACATTAGGGCTCATGTTGAGGACTCTGGAAATACAATTGAGGTCTGGAACCATCCTGAAAGGACTCAGAAATCGCACCCACCAATAATCTGGGGTGAAAGATTTTGGGGTGAATGACTTTAGCTTTCTTCTTCGTTTTAAGGGGATCAGGTCTCATTCTTCATTGGTGTAAAATGGTACAATCACTTGAGAAAACTGGAAGTTTCTTATAAAGTTAAACAGGCAGCTACTCTATGCCCCAGCAATTCCATTCCTAGGTATATTTAACCAAGATAAATAAAACATACATCCACACAAAGACTTACATAAGAATGTTCCTAGCAGCTTTATTTAAAATAGTCCCAAGCAACAAACACCCCAAATTCATCAAGAGATGAATGAATAAACAAATTGTGGTATATCCACACACTGGAATTATATAAGTTTCCTTGTGTCACTATAACAAATTACCACAAACGTGGTGGCTTAAAACAGCACGAATTATCATTGTACAGTTCTGTAGAGCAGAAATCTGTATTGAATCCTTCTGGGCTAAAGTCAAGCTGTGGGCAGCACTGGCTCCTCCAGGAGAGAATCTGTGTCCTTGCCTTTCCCAGCCTCTAATGGCCTCCTATATTCCTTGGCTTGTGGCCCCTTCAAAGTGCACCACCTTGATCTATGCCTCTGTAGTCATGTTGCCTTCCCCTCTCGGGAGGTAATTCTCCCTCCTTTTCCTCTTCCTGTGATTAGGTGTAAGACCTACTTGAATCATCCAAGCTAATCTTCCCATCTCAAGATTCCTTAGCTTAATCACACCTGCAAAGTCTCTTCTGTAACATAAAATAAGATTCATGGGTTTTGGGGATATGTTTGAGGCCATTACTCAGTCTATCACAGGACTATACCACCTAGAAACAGAAAAGGATGAGCTGCTGATACAACATGGATGGATCTTGAAAACTGTTTGTTGAGTGAAAGAAACAAGACAAAAAAAAAAGAAAGAAAGAAAAAATAGAAAAGGAAGAGAACATCTGTATGATTCTATTTTATGAAGTTCTAGAACAGGCCAGCCATGTTGATAGAAATCATAAAAGCGGTTGCTGGGAAGCAAGGGAATTTACTAGAAATAGACACAGAGAACTTTGAGACACAGAGAACATGAAAATGTTCTATACCTTGACTGGAGAGTTAGTTGATTACTTGAGTGTGCACACTTATCAAAGTGCATGGAACTGTATACTTTAGATCTGCGCATTTAACTGTATCTAAATTGTTCTTCAATAGAAAAGAGTGTAGAGGGAAAGTAGATAGCAACGAGGAGGATTTAAAAAAGAAGGAGGAGGACAAGGGACAGAAAAGCAAAGCCCAGTCTATGTAGGGAACACATTTTCATCCCTCATTATCAACTAGAACAAGCTTCCTGGCATGAAAAGAGCTGGGCCACAGAAGAGGGAGGTGAGCTATCCTGTAGCCTCTTCTAGGCATCTACAGTGCCCAAAGCCATTAGTCTAGTTTAGAAAAACTTATAAGACAAGACACCCAATGGAAAGCCCCAAATATATTGAACACTTCCCTCCTCTCACAGGAAGTGAGAAAATAACCATATTTTTTACATATCAACCGTTTTCACTTTTTGCACTCCCTGCTAGGATTTGTGCATATTCCTGTACATCTATTACATTGTTGTTATGGCAAAGGGATCATTTACCTTCTGCCTTTTTCATTCAAGAACATGCTGCTATTTTGTTAGAGGATCTTCATGAGCATCCCTTTTGATCATTGGATGATAATATTTCCCTGAATGGATGATTTTTCACCAGATAATTCACTTAGCCTTTTCTTTCTTATTAGACATTTAGGCTATTTCATTTTTCTCCCTTTAGAAACATCATAGACCCTTGGTTGCCTTTGTTCTTCTTTTAAATTATTTAAGAAGTGAATATTGAAATAAGAAATCAAGAAGAGGAGAAAGGAATAGGAAAGTAACCACTAGCCCAGAATTTAGAGCTCGAGGGACCTCCAGAATTATCTGGTCTAAAATCCTAGTTTTACGGAAGAGGAAACCAAGTGAGGCCAAGGCAAAGGAAAGGCCAATGCCACACTGCAGCTAAGTCTCAGAGCTGAGACTCCAACTCGGAGCTTCTGACTCATGTAGTGCTCTTCGGTTCAAACAAAATACGCACACGCTACACTTTGCCTTGCCTACACAGCAAGCACTGACAAATTTCTCCTGTCTAAACCTGTCATAAAATTGCTGCCTGGGTCAATTGTGAGAGAAGTAACAAACAAAAAAAAGGACAGTTGGTCAAAGCCCATGTTAACATGAGAATAGACGTTGAGCTACCTTTTAACTCAGCTATAAAAGAGAAATATGGCTGAAAAATGGAAAGAAGTTATTTTTCTTTGCATTTGTGTGCTTGGGAGATGCTCTGAGCACATGGCCATTAAAAATAAAAGATCATTGGCTCTCAATTACTGTACTAATAGCGGGAAACCCTGCCATGATCATACAAAATAGGCTATGCAAAAATAATTTACAAACGCTTTACATAATTTTCTGGCAGCAGATTCACCTTCTTAATTATGTTTATCATAAAACTTGCTTCTAGAATATTCAACTGGAAATAGAGAGTGGCTTGATCATGCTAGGTGCAAGAGGAAGAAGGGGAGAATGACTATTTACAACGTGCCTATTTTGTGCCAGGCAATAAACTAGATTTTACGTATTCTCTCTCGTGGATTTTTAACCCCAGTAAACAGGAATCTGAGGCTCAGATGGATTAAGTAACTTTCCCAAGGTCACCCAATTAGGCCAAAGTCAAGCTTCCATTCCAGCACTGTCTGAAGTGGAAACCCACGTGTTTTCAAGTCTACCAGGAAAATCCGATCAAATTTTATTCAACAAATATTTATTTATGTGCCATCTAATTTTCAAATCCCGTTTGCTAAGTAACAAGAGCATAAAAATAAATAAGAGAAACATCACTAGTGAATAGTACACAATGCTAGCAGATAGAATCAATCACACATAGTAGGTCACACATAAATAATTGATAAATGAGGGAATAGAGTCTCTTAGAGAGGTTATGAGGCAGCTCACATCCTTACGTCAATGATAGACTGTTTAAATGCCAATTGGCATAGTTACATTCTTGATTGTTTCTTAGAGAATGTGAATTTCATGCAAAAATATTCAGTCCTACTCTAATTCTGAGACAAAAAGTATTTTGATTCTCATTTCCCAATGGGGCTGCAAAAAGAAGATTAAGGTGAGTTTCCTAAAACCCAGGCCAGCTTGTTATGTTCTAACCTGTTTGCCTGAAATGAATTATAATAATCTAAGGGCAATAACTTGTCTATGTAATTAAATTTAAGGTTTCTGAATGGGGATTTTGTTTGGTTGTAAGTAACAAAAAACTCATATTACCAATTCAAAAACCTTTGACAATAGGAAAAGTTTGTCATCTCTCATTTAGGAAAATATCTAGAGAAAGTGCAGCCACAAGCTGTTAAATTGGCCTCTTTGTGACATCATCAAGGACCCAAATTTCTTACATCTTCTCCCTCTTTTATCTTCAACAAGTCAGATTAATAGCCCTCATGGTTGTAGGTTGGCTGCCGTAATTCCAGGCATCACATGCTCTAGCAGAGACTTGCTATGCCCCATCTAGTTCCATTCTTCTATCTGGGCACACAGAAAGGCTACATTTCCCAGTTTCCCTTGTTGTTAGTTGGGGACATATGACTGGATTCCGGCCACTGGGATGAGGGCCAAAGGGCTGAGCCGAGCCCCATGTGCAATCACCCACTGTCTTGCTTCCCCTTCTACAAGCAATAGATGTAGCAACATCACAAGGTAGAAAGACCCTGGATCCCTGAATCTGCCCTTGAGGAGAGCCTCTGACTCATCGAACAAGATGTAAAGGAATAGGCCACTGGAGTCTTGGACTGGTTTGTTCTAGGAGCTGTCAGTAATCACCCTAACCCTCATGCAGAAGGAGAGAAGTAGCATCTTCCCTGAGTGATGGGTTCTTGACACAGGGGCTCAGTCAGGAGGGAAAGGGGGTGAGTGGAAGAAGCATTCACAAGCTCTGCTACACCCCACTTCTTGCTGGGTTTTTATGATGCTTAACAATCCTCTGTGTCCCTTGTCAGCCCTCTTGGTCTGCCCATTGGCTGTTGCCAGCCTGTTTTCACTTCTCAAATCTCCCATTGGCCTTCCCCTGCCTACCCTAAGGATGGCCCTGCACTCTGGCTCCAAGAGGGCTACCCAGAAGATTACCTTGGCTTCCTGCATCCAAACCTCCAGACCCACCCATGTTTTCACTGAGCTCACTAGCCCTCCACTCTGGATCTCATACCCAACCCATTAAGAGACCCTGCTCACAACAAATTCTTCCCTTTCCTGTATTTTCAGAAAAGATTTTCTTCTCTTTTTTTAAAAGATTTTTTAATTATTTATTTGAAAAAGAGAGACAGAGATAGCAACAGAGAGAGAGCATGAGCAGGGAGGAGAGGGAGAAGCAGGCTCCCCAATGAGCCCAGAGCCCAACTTGCTACTCAATCCACAGGGCCCCAGGATCATGACCTGAGCCAAAGGCAGACACTTAACCCACTGAGCCACCCAGACACCCCAAAAGGTTTTCCTCTCTAATGACCATTTCCATCAGCTCTTTAATATGATCACATTCTTGTATTAAAAATAAAATCACACGAACACCTTGTAGCTACTGCCCTCTCTTTTCCTTCCCTCCCTACCAGATTTTTTGGAAGAGCTGTCTATGCTCAGTCTCCACTCCCCACTGTGGCTCTACTGCACCCTAAGACCCAGAGCCCCCCTACTGTTATACCAAACCTGCTCTCACCATGGTTTCCCATGACTTCCTTGTCACTAAATCTGGTGGACACATTCCCTTCTTGTATTAGTTTCTTAGGGCTGCTGTAACAAATTGCCACAAATTACCGGTGTCTTAAAACAATAGGAATTTAATCTCTTACAGTCCTGGAGGCTAGAAGTCCAAAATCAAAGGGTCAACAGGGCCATCCTCCTCAGAAGGCTCCAGAAAAATATCCTTCTTTGCCTCTTCTAGCTTCTGGTGGTAGCCAGCACTTTTGGGGTTTGGCTAGCAGCTGCATCAACCCAATCTCTGCCTCTGTCTTTATGCTACTTTCCTTGTGTTTCTTGGTGCACACACTTCCCTCATAAAGAACACTAGTCATTGGTTCAGAGCCCACTCTAAAATGAAGTATGACCTCATCTTAACCTGACTACATCTACAAACACTCCACGTCCAAATAAGGTCAATTCACAGAGGGTTAAAGCTTCAACATATTGTTGGGGGAACACAATTCACACCCACAACACTTTCATATCTAACTTGACCTGGAAGTGTCCCTTCTCTCCTTGAGACATCATCTATTCCCAGTCTTCCTTGGACCTCTCTGAAATCTGTTTCTCACATTACTTCTTGGTCTTCTCTTCCTCTGTCCATCCTTCTAACATCAGTGTCTCTCAGGGCTTTGGCAACTTCCTTTTCTCTCTCACCTGGTTGAAAGGCCCATCCTGAAAACTCATCATGTTCATCTGAAACCTGACCCTCCCATCGTCTCCCCATCTCATAACTGGCACCACCATGCATGAAGCCTCTTGAATGGGCCTCCATTCCTGAGCACTGAGCCTTCCCTCTCCCACACTTCCCATTGCCAACCAACCGTTGAGGCCTATCAGTTCTGCCCCCCAAATACTTCTCCCTGCACTTCAATGGTCCTTGTTCACGACACCATTATCTTGCTCCCTGACCATCATAAGAGATTTCTCATAGTCTCCCTGTCCCCAGCTTTTATCAACACTTTCTTATTAAGTACTTCTATTGTCCTTATCACCCTCTGAACAAATTCCATACTCTTTAACTTGGCTTACAAGGACCTTTATAATCTGGCCCTACCTAATCCTAGACTCATCTCTTTATATTCCATCCTCACATGTCAATACTGTTAATATTCTAACCCAAACGGATGCCCTAGACTGAATATTTGTGTCCCCTGCCCCAATGCCAAATTCTTATGTTTATACCTAATTTCCCAATGCGATGGTGTTTGGAGGTGGGGCCTTTGGGAGATGATTAGGTCATAAAACTGGAGCCCTCATAGATGGGATTAGTGCCCTTATAAAAGGGACCTCAGAGAGCTCCCTGCTCCTGCCACCATGCGAGGACACCACAAGAAGACAGCCAGCTATGAACCAGAGAGCAGGTACTCGCCATTCACCAAATGTGCTAGCACCTTGGTCTTGGACTTCCAGGCACTAAAACTGTGAGAAATAAATGCCTGCTTTTTGCTAGCCACCCAGTTTATGACATTCCTTTATAACAGCCTGAATGGACCAAGACTCCAAACCATCTGTAACTTGCATCTTGGTCTTTGCTTGTGTGTATTCCTCACCTGGGACATTGTTTCCTGCCCTTTTGGCTGTCCATATCACACTTAACATTTCCTATTCATTCATTCAGTAAATATCTATTGAGTGCCTACTATGTGCCATGAGCTATTTTAAGCACTGAGAATATAGTGGGGGAAAAAAAGAGAAAAGAACCTAAATTTATGTGCTTATATTTTGATTGAGGGAATCAGACACGAAGCATAAATAAGCAAATACTGTAGAATGTGTCAGATGGTGATAAGTGCTATAAAAAAAATTAAACAGAAGATGGGGGATTAGGGGGTACAAGAGAGTAGGGGTTAGGTTTTTAAAGAAGGTGACTATGAGAGTCCTTACCGAGAAGACAACATTTAAGCTCCACATGGACCCCACTTCCTCCAGTAAGCCTTCTGGAAATTTTCCAAGCGTAGGTTAAGTGCCATTTTTATGAGCTTCCATGCAGTCTCTAGCTTCTCATCACAGCACTTAACACGCTATATTTTCCTGTTGACTTGGGAGTATCAGCTGCAAACTATGGGGGCAGGGAATGAATCTGTTATTGCTTGTATATCACCAGCTCCTTGTAGATGTTCATTATATGTTTATTGAACCAGTAAATGAATTGACAATCACATTATTTACAAGTCATATGAAGAATTCATCTCCTATTTATAGTCATGCTGTGTTTGACAAAGTGCTGTCTCACCCACTGTCTCATTTCAGACAGGCAGGTGTCATTGTCATTGTCCTCTTTTAGCAGACACTCAGAAAGATTCTGTTTCTTGCCCAAGGTCACACAGTAAGAGGAAACTGCAGTTCAATCTACCTCTTACATCTCCAGAACCACTGTGCTTTCCAGAAAGAAAAAAAAAAAAAACTCGCTGCCTTCCTCAATCGTGTTCTGCAAAAACACAATCCACCAATTCAAGTGCATTAACCATCCTCAGCCAATGTACATTCATTTTTTTCCAGGGAGGAGCAGAAGGGACCTCTGCTCCTCCCTGGCTTCTCATATCCCCATATCCCCTATCCCCGGAAAATTTTCACCAAATGCTAAAGCCACCATGTAAGCCCAAAGATAAAACCTTCTGGGATTCCTTCATGTAGCCACTGCCTGGCATGCCCCATGTTCTCACACTATTTTCCAGAACATTTACTGCCCCTCTCCAGGTACACATTGAGCAGATCCATGTGGACCACCACAGATGGGGATCCATTGAAGTGCTCTCTTCTCTGGCACTTTTGAGCTGACATCGCTTTTCAATGTGTTAATTGAACCACGTGGGGTTCATAAACGCTGCAAGCAGAATTGCAGTCAGGAGTCAATTAGCAATAATTAATATCCTCTATCTAATGCCTGTCCTCCCCCCCAAATGATAAAGTGTCACTCCATTTGGACACAAGAAACAGAGAAGGGGATTGGGCAACAAAACTCACTGTTTCACAAAAAGTCTAGTCTGTGAGAAGGCGGGTCCCCTCAGAGCAGTTGAGTCTCCAAGGATTGAAGGACCCTATAGTGGGGAAGTGAGCCTAAACCACACAAGCTATGCTCACTTCAACGAGGTGACGTGACTTGTAGGCGGGGTGGGACCGTACTTGGGTAGTTTTCCACTTGCTGCTCACAAGTTCTTACCCTCTTTGGTTCTTTGTCACTTGGCCCCATCAAAACGCCCACTTTGGGGAACTTAAACGCTTGCTCATGCCACCCACCAACCCAGTGGCATGTGGGGATGAGGGTTAGAAGTTCACATACTCTTTGCCTTTGTTTTCTCGTGCTACTCTCTGCATAAGCACCTCTAAACAAGCCGAATGGTTGTGGCTGTTGCCACATGATTTTGTATTGATGAGTTTCCTTCCATCCTCTCATTCTCAAGGGGAATGGGAAGTGGAGGAGAGTTAACTGTTTGAGAAACAGTGCACACAATTAATAGGCACTGACAAAGAGTCAGCCTGGATGCTTTGAAAAAAGCTGCTTTGTCACTGAAGGGCTTATTTCCGCCTTGAAATACTTCCTTCCAATTGAATATATAGTGCAAAGGATAAACACTCATCTTTCTAGGGGAAAAAAAAATTTCTCTCAGGAAGCTGGAAAATTCTTCTCAAAGTGTCAACATTTAGGGAAAAACAGAGGTAAGTGCCCTAATTCTAGCAACAAGGGAGAATCAGTTGGCTCAAATGTTCTCACCTCCAACCCTGCTCCTCTGGAAGGTTCTTGCTGCCTGTGTTCCACTCCTGTTCACTCTCAAAGAGGAAAATGCAACTCTTCAATTGCTCTCCCAACTTCTGATGCAGATCACTCAAACAGCTGGACTCCTTTGAAAAAATGATTTTCATCATGACCAAAACATTACTTGCAAACAGAGTTGAGAGGAAAAAAGAAAACATTTTCTGTGATAGTCTTTCCTTTGGGTTTCTGAAAAGTGAGGAAAGTTTTCATTTAAAAAAAAAAAAAAAGCCATAAACTTGTCTTAGGATGCACTCAGCATAGATGAGAGAAGACAGCAGTTAAATAAATTAACAGAATAATAAACCATCATGATCCTCTGCTGTTTCTTTTCAGAAGAGTTCCCCCCCACCCCAGAAACTTTAAAAATATCTAAGAAAAGCAAAATGTTGTAAGTTATGAGATGCTTTTCAGGAAGGCATCCCTTTACCTCAAGTGTGACTAATGAAACAAGTGAGTAAGATAAATCTGAATAAAACAAAAGAAGTGGACCAAAGTGAACGACCTTTCTTGTCAGCTAGAGATTAATTTCAAGGGTTGTGCTGAACCACCAATCTGGTATTGTGGACCAAAGTCTATGGAAACGTAAAGGACCTCACCAAGAGAGAGGCATCAGAATGCCTTGGAATTCAGCACTGGGTTCAAATCCAGACTAAGTCATTTCCTAGTTGTATGCTGTGGACAAATTACTCAGCTTCTCTACCCTGAGTTCCCTATCTATAGAATAGGAATAATAATAATAATAATATTGCTGTCCATCACCAGATGTTGAGAAGATTAAGAGATAAAATGCTTAGAGATACAAAGTGCCTAGTATGGCAGCCGGTGCCCTCTAAGCCATTGTTAAAAGGTAACCACTGTTATTACCGCCATATGGAAAAGTCAGAAAAATGACTAACTGCTGCACAACTCACATGGTTTTTCCTCAATGTGTGCAAAGACTTGATGCTAAGTCATGGTATCCCCATGTGGAAGCCCAGGTTTTTACCTGGGCTAAAAACCAGAGTGAACAGTACTCACAAAAGCAGCTCGCAAACTTTCATGTCGTCAGATCACATGGCACGGTGCTCGGGGAGTGGGAGAGAGTACCTTGGACTCGCTTCTGTGCACACCCAAATTCATATGTGGAATCTCTACCCTCCAGTGTGAGTATATTCGGAGATAGGGTTTTTAGGAGGCAAAGCCAATGAAGTCATAATACACCTTATGAAGTCATTAGGATGGGATCTTAATCTAATAAGGATCTGTAGCCTTCTAAGGAGAAGGGGAGGAGAGCGATCTCTTTCTCCAAGCCCATGCACCGAGGAACTTGAGAGGTCATATGAAGATATAGCAAGAAGGCAGCCACCCCCAAGTCAGGAAGACAGTTCTCATCAGAAATGAAACTGGCCAGGGACGCCTGGGTGGCTCAGCGGTTGAGCATCTGCCTTCAGCTCAGGTCTTAATCCTGGGGTCTGGGATCAAGTCCCACATTGGGCTCCTGTGGGGAGCCTTCTTCTCCCTCTGCCTAAGTCTCTGCCTCTCTCTATATATATATATATCTTTCATGAATAAATGAATATAATCTTAAAAAAGAAACAGAACTGGCCAGCACCTTAGTCTCAGAATCCCCAGCCTCCAGAACTGAGAAACAATTGTTTAAGCCACCCAAACTGTGGTACTTGGTTATGGGAGCCTAAAATGACTAAGACAGAATAAGATGCCACCTTTTTCTTTCCCTACAACCAGAAAATTGAAAACATGCCTTCATGGGCGAAGAATGTCCCTCCTAGTCTTGAGGGATGACTAAGTGTGCATAAAATGTATAATGATTTCATCTGATTTTGAAAGAAATACACCCATTCCCATTTTCCAGGGTAAGTAACTTTCACCTGGGGAAAACCCTTCACCTCCCATTGGAGAGCCATACTTTGCACAGCAGTCAGCTAGGGAATAAGTTTTGCTGCATAATTCAAACTCGTAGGCAAGTTTGAGTGAGTGATCTACCTGAATGACTTTTGTACAAAAATTCCTTGAAACTGGAAGGCTCTGTCCGTGCTCTCCTGACAAGCATTTCTGCAAATGATTCACAAGTCTGAAGACAGATGTTATCATCAGCGATTAACATAGTTTCCCCCAAGGGAATGGGCAATGTCCCAAGAGAGATAAAAATGTAGACAGAGAATGAGTAAATCCTGAAACATACCAGAAATTTCTGTGGAAATGAGGTAGATGGCCATGGTTCTCTCTCCACACCAGCTCTACCTTAAGCAAAACACTGCACTGGCCTCAAAGGGGCGGCATCTGTGCACCAGTGGCAAAGGCACTAGGCTGGGATTCAGGAGATCAGGGCACATCCATTAGCTCACTACATATTCATTGAGGGCCCGCTATGCATTATGATAAAGCGGTGAGGATCAGAGACGAGATCCAGACTACCAAGTCAAGTCCCAGCCCACCCCTTCACTAGGGCCCTGTAGCTTGGGTTAGTCACTCAGTCTTCCCATGCCTCAGTTTCCCCAGGTGACGGGCTGGGCTGAGAAGAGCACCAGCATGTCTTAAGTGTGTGTTTGCAGCTATCATTGGTGCTACCTGGGTCAGGGTCCATCCCAGCTACTGGCATCAATACCCTCCTTCTGATAGTTCTGTGTGACTTTTAGAGAAAACACTGAATTTGTATGTGCTTCAGTGTCCTCATCTGTAAAATGGAGACAGAAGCACCAGCCTCTTGGGATCATGTGAGTGAGTGACATAAAATATGCAAAGTGCAGGGTATAAAATAATTGCTCAGGGAATGTATTTCTTATAAATAATGGTCAATTTTCTTTTTTCTTTGCCATTCATCTCCTCCCCTCTCCTCCACCACCACTTCATTATTTACTATGGAGAATCCTTCTTGGCTCTGGCCACAGACAAACTCTGATAGTGTTCATGGGTGAGAAAGGTTGCTATCTTCTCTCCATGTGGATTTTCTCTTTGATCGTCTGTGGTCATGGTCTTACACTCACAGCACATAGTGGAAGTCAAAATAATCATCTAAATCAGGCAACAGAAAGCTTTCTCTGTAAAGGGCCAGACAGTAAATACTTTTGGCTTTGCCAGCCATACGGTCTCTGTCACAACTACTCAACTCTGCTGACATAGTGTGAAAGCTGCCTTAGACGATTTGTAAATGAACGAGTATGGCTGGGTTCCAATAAAACTTTATTTACAAAAACAGGCAGTGGGCTGGAATCGTCCTGTGAGCTGTTGCTTTGCTGACCCTGATCTAAATTCATCCATACAACAAATATATACTGTGAGCCTTGTACGCGGCAGGCACGGTCCTGCATACTGGGGATATAGCTGTCAATGAAAAAAAGCCCTTGCCAAAACTGATCCCACATCATATTATAAAAGCATTCGTTACTATTTCCCATAGAGAAGAGACTAAGTGAAGACCGTTCTTCAAAAAGAGAGTCATCATATATGTGAGATGTTACCAGCAGTTTGGATAAGCTGCGGACTGAGAATTGGCAATTGGATTTGGCAACAAAGAGGTCATCAGGCGATGAGAGCAGTTTCAGTGGAATGGTGGGGACAGAAATCCGACTGGAGTGAATTCAAGGTGAACAAGAGGTGGGGGGGCGGGATGGGAACAGTGAGGACAGAGCAGGAGGAGAGGCACAGAAGCCAAGTGGGAGGTGGAGGGGACCCAAGACTCAGGCCAAAGAAAGGGATTGTTGCTGCTGCTGTTTTTTTTGTTTTGTTTTGTTTTTTGTTTTTTTCTTTTTTTACTTTTTTATTGTTTTAATTTTGTTTTGGTATATTTTTTTATTGGAGTTCGTTTATTTGCTGCTGTTTTAAAATGAGATGATCAAAACATGTTTTCACAGAGAACTATGCAGAAGAGAGGGACAGTTGGATGTTATGACGCAGGACAGCAGGAAAAGTGGTGCTCTAGGGGCATGTTGCAGGGTGACCAGGGGACAGGGTCCCCAGTGCCCAGGTGAGGGCGGGCTCCTACAAGGAGCAGGTGCAGTCCATCCCTGGTAACGGGAAGGAAGGCAGAAAAAAGGGTGCAGATTCAGTTCTGGGAGAATGAAATGGTTCCCTCCTCCCCACTCAGATCAGTACTATGCTCAGATGAGAACGATAAGGGAAATTCTGAGGAGAGATAAGAACATGCAAAATGGTCATCTCAAGGGGTAGGAGAGTACATGGATCTCCATGTACATGGAGAGTACATGGAGTACCCAGAATCAGCTTGCCAGGCAGCCCGAGGTTCCTTATGGGGGTGACCAGCCTGCAGGCTGGTTTTTCCTACCTGCACCTCATGGGAAGAGCTTTCCCACTAGGATCCTTGCTAGGCCTCTGGGCAGCCTGCAGAATGAGTCCCTCCAGGTTGTTTGTCAACTTGTGGTGCAATCGGCTGAGTCCAAGGACATGGCCTCAGGGGCACGAATCATACAGCCTATTCTCTCCCTGTAACAGTCTGGCTCTGTAAGGGGCTGTATGTGGGGTGGGGGTGGTTTCCCAAGAGTGATCTGCGAGCATCATCCCATAGAAAGGGGCTGAGGGACCCAATAATGGTTTGTGGTTAGGCCTGGGCAAATCCACTTGGCATCAGGTGACCTTGAATTTGACATGACAGTGAAGTCCAGAAGTTATATAATGTTCAAAGTGTCCAAGACACAATGCTGCCAGATTCTACTCTATTTTTTATTTTATTTTTTAGAAGATTTTATTTATTTATTCTTGAGAGACACCGAGAGAGAGAGGCAGAGACACAGGCAGAGGGAGAAGCAGGCTCCATGCAGGGAGCCCGACATGGGACTCGATCCCAGGACTCCAGGATCATGCCCTGGGCTGAAGGCGGCGCTAAACCGCTGAGCCACCCAGGCGTCCCTCTACTCTATTTTTTAAAGTTCTCGCACCTGACTACGTGCCTTCTATCTGTAGTGGGAGACGACTCCAGTTCTGTACTACTGTCCGCTAGGTTCTTAGTACATACAGGGCACTGTGCTAAAATGCATTATTTCAAGTAATCCTTAAAACAATAGAGCGGTAGGAATTATTGTCGTGTGTAGAGTATGTAAGGCAGTATACTCAAAGTCACGTAGCAGAAAATATCACTAGGTCTGTCAAACCTCTACCACTGGGATAGATCAAAGATACTTCTGATTCCGTTAGATGTTGCATTTGCCTGCAAGTAACAGAAACTCCCAAAATATCAACTTAAACAAATTAAGTGGGTCTTTTTCTCTAGCGTAAGAAAGTCCAGCGGCAAGCAGGTCAGGACTTGTAGGACAAATGCACAACACCATCTAGAACTTGCTGTTATGTCTAGCTTTCTGTTTGCCTAGCCTTAGTTCATTATCACCTCATGGCTACAAGATGGCAGTGTCACCTCCAGCATTGCATCAGCATTCCAAGCAGAAAAAAAAAAAGATAAGGACAGAGGACAAAGGTACATGCCAATTTATTCCCCTCCCTCCATCTTTTTTTTTTTTTCCTGTCTTCTTTTAAAGAGCGTTCCTGGAAGCCCCGCCCCACCACATCCACTTTCATCTCATTAGCCAGAACTACTGTAGGGCCACCTGTAGCTAAAAATATAGAATTTTAGCTGGATGCATTGCAATCCTAAGAAAAAGAAAAATGATGCCGCCCCTTCCACCGTTTCTCTGGCAGGTCTCTTTGCCAATATTGCAAAATGCATTCTTCCAGATTAGAAGAGCCAGCTTTCTGAGTCATTGGCCATCCAGGTCAGGGTGGCCTGAGCCGGTGGTCTTGCGCTGAGATGCTTCAAAGTCTTATTTAAAATGTTTGGATCTCTATGAAGCCCCACAATATGCAAGTTTATGAGGAGATTTAGATAGGAATGGGGTTGATGGGCTTCGTTGTTTATAAAATCAGGAGTGCAAAAAAAATAAAAATAAAAATAAAAAATAAAATAAAATCAGGAGTGCTGAGAAAAGAGGTAAAGCTTTGAAAGCTTTGAGTCCTGCACCGGCTCATGGTCATCATTAACCAGCTCTACGTAGGGTACGTATAAAAGGGATCATCAGTCCAGCCGTAAGTTTCCGCAAGCTCTGTTAGATGGGAAGGAGCGGTGCTATACACTCGTGGAAGGGCCATTTCCTTTGTGGTGTGAATACGTGTGTCTGGGAGACACCACTGCCTGGTGCACGTGCTCCTCCGTCAGGTCCCCCATGTGCCTGTCCTGGTCTGAGTAGATCTTTGGAACACAGCACGTACGGTCAAGTCTACTGAGCCATCCATTCCTTAGAAAACCGGAAGAATCAAAGATAAATATCTCGACTATCATAAGAGTTGGAGATCAGATCTAGGCATGCACACTTCTCACGTTCAATAAATATTTGTTAAACAGGAAAAGAAAAGATTAGAAGAGCCACATAGTTAATATTACTGGGATGTTTCTGCGAGTGTGATGTGTGGTTATGTCACAGAGGAGCTTCGACTCATCATCTTAAGGAAAACACCAAACTTCTTCAGAACGACTAATTGACCCCACAAGGAGCATGTATCCCAGGCTTTCAACTGCCAGAACAACCCAACTATCAAAATTCATCCACCAATTTCCCAAGCCATTCCCCAAGGACCTGGAATGTCACAAGGGAGACAGGCAAAATTCTATCCAGAGCTCATAGCACCTCTGCATGTAGGAGCTAGAAAGACCCCTCTCCTTCCTCTTTCTTTTATTTTTTTAATATTTATTTATTTACTTATTTATTTATTTATTTATTTATTTGTTTTAGACATGGGGGTGGGCAGAGCCACAGGAGGAGGGAGAAGCAGGCTCCATGCCAGGAGCCTGACGTGGGACTCCATCCCAGGACTCCAGGATTGCACCCTGGGCCAAAGGCAGGCACTAAACCCCTGAGCCACCCAGGGATCCCCATCCTTCCTCTTTCTTTTCGGAAAGAAGACCCCTCTTCTTTCAGGAAGAAGCAGAAGAGCTTATGCTTCTAAAGAAACAAGATGCTTTTAAATCAGTCTACATATGTATCTGGGTTATATATGTAGCCCCCTGTGTGGATTAGTAAGGCTTAGCGGTAGCGTCTTGCATTAGGGTGGTACCTTTGTTAGGATTGATGAGCCAATATTAATACATTATTATTATTACCTGGAGTCCATAGTTTACCTCAGGATTCATCTCTGTGTAGTATATTCTGTGGGCTTGAACAAATGCATAATGACATATAGCCACCAGTATAGTATCATCACAGAGTAGTTTAACTGCCCTAAAAATACCCTGTGCTCCACCTAACTCCTCCCTCCCCTAAACTCCTGACAACCACTGATCTTTGCACTGTCCCCATAGCTTTACCTTTTCCAGAATGTCATAGAGTTGGAGTCATACAGCATGTAGCCTTCTCAGATTGACTTCTTCCCTTAATAATATGCATTTAAGTTTTTTCTAGATCTTTTCATAACTTGATAGCTAATTTCTTTTCATCACTGAATAATATTCTACTGTCTGGATGCACCATAGTTTACTTCTCCATTCACCTACTGAAGGTTATCTTGGTTGCTTCTACTTCTTGGCAATTATGAGTAAAGCTGCTGCAAATGCCCCTGTGCAGGTTATTCCATGGACATAAGTTTTCAGCTCCTTTGGGGAAACATCAAGGAGTGCAATTGCTGGATTAGGTGGTAAGAGTATGTTTAGTTTTATAAGAAACTGTCAAACCAACTTCCAAAGTTGCTGTACCATTTTGCATTGCAACCAACAATGAATGATAGTTTCTATTACTCCACATCCTGGTCGCCATTTGATGCTGTAAGTGTCAGTATTTTTTAACTCATCCGTCCAATAAATATTTAATCTGAACCTAATTAATGTCACACACAGAGACACTCAATCTCTTACATTGCTTAGAGTTCAAAATACCTTTAGGTTGAAAGTGGAAAGTTTTGGAAAGTACCGCATCTTTTTGATCAATGGCTCTTAAACTTTAATTGGCATCTGAATCACTCGGAGGGCTTGTTAAAACATAGATTGTAGTGGGCAGGGGAAGAGGCAGGGCTCACCTCCCAAATTTTTGATTCAATAGATCTGGGATGGGACCCAAGAATTTGTCCTTCTAACAAGTTCCCAGATGCTGCTGCTGCTGTTGGTCCAGGGACCACACCTTGAGAATCATTTCTCCTTAGGTAAAAGAAAAACATCAAATGGAACTACAATACACTCCCTCAGGTATTAAAACATACACACACACACACACACACACACACACACACACACACACACCAAATGGGACAACCACAGCCTCCATATCAGGTTCTGTTTTAGGGCTTCTGAGATACACCTAACCCAAGGGCAAGTCCATGACATCTATGTTTTGTCTGCTCTTAAAAGATCTCAAGCCTCTCTTTAGAGGTTTAGTTTAAATACTGTAACAAAATAGAACAGAAAACCATTTGTTAGGTATATTGCCCCTGAGTAGGGGAGCAGCTCTGAGGTGGGGAAGCCTCGCACGAGGATCCCTTCTGGAACATGAAGCAGATGTTGTTGGACGCTGTGCTAATGCATTTTGATGAGCACGACTCATTTTGCAGCAGTTGTCCTACCTCCTCATGCTAGAACTTGTGCTGAACCACAAAATACCAGATGACCCCAAGACCCTGAGTATATATGGTTTACTTCTCAAAGGCAATGTCATCTGGGACAGATGGGAATCGTTACCCCAGGAGTCAGGTTATTCCACCACTATGTCTTGGTTTTTACCCTTACAATTTTATTAATTATAGCCTCTTCTGCATTTCTGTCCTGGGAACCAGCTACAATTCCAGGACAATGTTGTCCCAAGAGAGACACTAGCTGTCATTACTACTCTGCTTGCCAGCATTTGCAGTGCCTGACCATGCCAGATGATTTGCCAGGCAAGCTATAGGTCTTCTCTGTAGTCTTTCCAAAGGCTCCTTCCTGTTAGCATCACCATCCCCAGTTTACAGATGGAGAAATTGAGGTTCAGTGCAAGTAAACCACTCATTCCAGGTCATATAGCTAGTAAGTGGCAGAGCCAGAATTCAAACTCAGGTCAGACTAATATTACAGATTCTCATATAGAAGGGTAGATATGAGCAGAGCAACTAAGATATAGACCTAGAAGACAGGAGGTAAAGTTTAGAGTCAAGAACAAAGACTTCGGGACACTTGGGTGGCTCAGCGATTGAGCATCTGCCTTCGGCTCAAGGCATGATCCTGGGTCTGGGAATCAAGTCCTGCATTGGGCTCCCTGCAAAGAGCCTGCTTCTCACTCTATGTCTCTGCCTCTCTCTCTCTCTCTCTCCCTCTCTCTCTCTCTCTCTCTATCTCTCTCATGAATGAATAAATAAAATCTTTAAAAAAAAAGAACAAAAACTTCTGTGAGACATATCTCCAGTTGGAAGTCTCCTTCCACCTTCCAATTACTATGGAGCTCTATTCATATTCCATGGGAAGCACTTCTCTTGGACCGTAGATTAGTAACATTATTTGTATTTCATTTGTCTTGTCTGCCTGGAGTCTCGTCCAAAGTTGGAGCTGTGAAAAGTTTATGTTTAGAAGGGTGGATGGACTAAAATAAGCGGCCAAACTAAGTACATCCAGCACATAGATCTTGGTTTCTTAAACTGTTCTCCAATATAAGGATCCAGCAATTCTTGGAAAAATGGCTGAATCTAGGACTGGAGCGGGACATATACAAGATGAGCCTGGGACATAGTATAATGCCAGAAACTAAGAGAGTGCTCCTCCAGAAAAGAAGAAAAACAAGCTCACAGTGATGAAGGGTTGTCAAAGGAACACAGGAACCCACTGAAAGAGTCTCCATTGATGAAAGCTGGACAATTTAAACAACAAAATAAAGTAGTATTGGACTATAATCCAAAGAAAAGAATCAACATCTATAAATCCATTGTGATATTAATAACTGATTGAATAAACAAGTAAAAAGAATAAACAAATCTCCAACACAGAAAAATCTCAGATAATTTGTGTAGATATTCCAACCCTCAAGGTGGTAGGGCATAACTTGCTATCCCTTAAGTTTGGGCTCCACATTGTGACTTCCTTCCAAAGAGGACGATATGGAAAGAGAGAGAAAATAATAACGTTATGGTGAAATCCAACAAACACTCTCTCAACAAGGTGATTAAAGTCAACACCCACAATGATAAGTCAAGTTGATATTATGTGCCCTGGGAAAGGTTTAATAAACATGACACTATACTTTTGTGTCTTCCTCCCCAAAACTCATAACACCCGTCTAATCATGAGGGAAAAAAAACATCCTGATTGAGACACATGCTACAAAATTACTGAGCAATATTTCTCAAAACTGTCAAAGTCCTCAAAACCAAGGAAGTCTGAAAACTGTCACAGTCAAGAAGAGCCTAGGGAGACACAATGACTAAATGTGGTATTCTGGATGGAATCCTGGAACAGAAAAAGGGCATTAGGGGGAAAAAAACAGGAAATGTTAATAAAGTATAGACTTTAATTAGTAAGAATGTATCAGTACTGGTTTATTCATTGAAACAATTGCATCATATTAATAAAAGATGTTAATAATAGAGAAAAGTGGGTGTGGTGGGTGTGGGGTATATGGGAACTCTCTGTACTATGTTTGCACATTTTCTGTAAATCTAAAACTATTAAAAATGTTAAAGTTTATGTTTTTAAAAGGATATATCTTTCTCTTAAGTAGGTGACATTCCAGATTGATTATCTACTTGAATGGATGAAGGGAGCCGTATAGAAAAAAAAAAGCAAAGCAAAGCTATTTATAGTTCTCAACATGAATGGTCTTCACATTAAGGATGCATTTGATTCATGGATTATTATTCTAATAACTATTACTATGTTTTCTTGGTCACATTGGGTCAATCTATTAGCTGCATGGTATAGGTTAGCAAAATTACCCAAAGGCGTATATTTTTCCTTGGAGAGAGCCAGGATAGCTTAATAAGGAGTCTCCATCCAGTTTCACAAGACCATTCCAGAGAAGGACTTCTGAAAGGTGTGGTCTCCTTCGCAAGGGCTCTCAAAGGGCTCTTAGTTCCATTTCTAACCTCTAGCAGAACCACAACACTGTCCCGAACAGCCACAGTAAGTTGATGGCCAAGCATAATGGTTTCTGATCAAGGTCTGCACTTGCCTTACCTGTGTTTTGAGGATCATGGCTTATCACACTCAAGCAACTACATGGTTCATTTGAAAAGATGCACTACGGTAGGTGGCCAAGGCAATGGGCCAGAGTTTCCATAGTTCCATGAGTTCCATATTTGACAGCAAGGGGTCAGTCCTTCCATATTCCTAAGGGGGGTGATATGTGAGTCAACTCCATCCTTCCTCCTTGCCCTACACTGATCACAGGGAAACTGATCCCTGCAGATTGTATTTTCCAGGCTTCCAGGTGACGTTAGCTAAGGGGCAGCATTGGCAGGAGACTGAAGAATGGGAAGAAGGGAAAAGCCAGGGTGTCTCTCCCCTCCTGTCTCTGCCTCACAGGGCATCTCAGCAGGGGCTGCATCTCCTACATGGCTCCAGCTCCCACTATGTGGTACCCTGGATGGATCCAGGACCCACAGGACCCACAGGACCACCAGAATTGCTGAGTGATCCAGCTCCCCACTCCAGCAACACTCCTTCTTCTTCTAACTCCCCAGTTTAGGGGACTAGTGGCCTCTTGCTGTTGCCAACTTCTGGATTCCCCTACTGCCCTCTATTTGGCTTCTCAGAGATCTCATCACCTACATAACGAATTTCCTCTGTTAAATACTTTCCATTTAAAATACTTTCCATTTAAAATACTTAGAGTGGATATTGATTTCCTGATTAAACTCTGCAATGTCTTAAGACTAGATTTTTTTTTCGTTCTCATCCTGATCAAGAAAAGGAGACACACACACACACACACACACACACACACATGCACACGCACACATGTATACTTTGTTTTTGTTTTTTTTTAATTTTTATTTATTTATGATAGTCACACAGAGAGAGAGAGAGGCAGAGACATAGGCAGAGAGAGAAGCAGACTCCATGCACTGGGAGCCCAACGTGGGATTCAATCCCGGGTCTCCAGGATCGCGCCCTGGGCCGAAGGCAGGCGCTAAACCGCTGCACCACCCAGGGATCCCCACATGTATACTTTGAAAACACTCTGCATCTTTCTTCCTTATCTTGTAAGAATTAATGTTTATTAAGAGCAATTTGCTGAACAGGTGGATTCCTATCACTATCATCAAATAGGGAATTTGTAGAGGACCTGCGAGGATGATCTAGAGAAGTTTGATTCAACTTCCTATGACCTCCTGGCCCAACACCACCAGCAAAATCATTATAGGAATCTCCTCTAAAACTAACAAAGTTTTTGGCTACACACTTTCAGTACTCTCCATGCTCACACAGTGAAGGAAGCAATGATCTTTGCTCCCCGTGAGGTCTCAGGGGTGCATCCTGGTATTTCTAGGTTAACTAGATGAACTACAAAGAGCACTTCCTTGTTGGCTAAAGAAGAAAGATGTTGTGGCTGTAGATTAATACTGGCATCTTCCTCTGGTCTAATTGACTTCATGTGGTCCCTAGATGCGGTGGCTTGGGGTGTTTAGAGAGGGTTGTTTTATAAGGATTAAGGACTATTTAGTTGAAGATCTATTTATTACTTTGGGGCAGGTTGGCTTTCATCTGTTTTCATTGCTGTTCAATGTAATAGATTTTACCTAAGTTAACCAGATAGTTTAAAACTAAAAAGTTCACTTTGGGGGGAGGGGCATGTAGGGGGCACAGTCGTTTAAGCATCGACACTTGGTTTCAGCTCAGGTTGCGATCTCAGGGTTGTGAGATTGAGCCCCGAGTCAGGCTCCACACTCAGCACAGAATCTGCTTGAAATTCTCCCTTTCTCTCTCCCTTTGTCCTTTCTGCTCATACTCTTTCTCTCAAATTAATAAATAAATCTTTTTAAAAATTCACTTGGTCCTGAAACAAAGCAATTTGGATCTACCCATATTTATTCAAAAATGATCTGTGCTTAATCGGACTCCTTGCTAAACTGATCTAACATCAGTGTCCTTTCAGCAACAAACATTCTAGATTTATGCATAGTGTAAATTTCAGAAAGCATTTTCCTTGAGGACCGGGTAACTTTTGAGTGATCAAGTACACAGGAATCAGTTTATGAATATACAAGACATACATATTCATGGAAGATCATGAACAGCTTCACTAAACGGCTTTTTTTTGCCACTTAAAAACTGTTTGCCTCAGAAAAATGAGAAGTGCCACAAAATGAATTTTATTGTTGTTCTTTTGCTTTTATCAACATGCTGCAATCACATGTATTGAAGGACAAATTCTTCCCAGAAGACACAGAGAAGCAACTTCTTAGAAATACTGTTCGTGGGCAGATGATAACCATAACTGCGAAAGGACAAGACACATGTATCAATCAGCAAAAGCAAAAGCAAAGGCTTAAAGTAGTCTCTGTCTTTGGCAGTTCGAACTCCCCCTGCAATAAATAGACACACAGTTAAACTAAGGCCATTAGCAAAAGGAAACCACTCTTATTCTCCACTGCCCCAATGTGCTGTGATGGATTAAAAATATATGAAGGATTTTTTACACCCAATGGCTCACAACTCTGGGGGATAGGAGGATTGCCTGGCAGGTTGATACAAAGCAGATTCTTGGCTGTAGTTCACACGTACTGGGTAGATGATTAGGAGACCAGTAATCTACAGTTGAAACGGGTCCCCTTGATTTCTGGTACAGAAGGGTCTTCAGATCATGTTTTGAGAAATGCTGGAAGGCACACTACTCAGGAGAAGACACAGCCCCAACCCTTGAACATCATATGTTTGGAATATCTCACTTTTAACTTGACAGGAGCCACCACAGGAGCGCTGTAGTGGGATTAGCTGATAGAGGGAACGTACAGAAGGGCTGGGACAAAATGTTCCTTACTTGGTCCGTGTCTGGTGGTTCCTTGATGCCTTTGCTTGTGTGATCCTCTTGTGGGAATACCTCAAGCACTTCATTCACTTTCCTTCCTTGTGCCCTTTTCCGAGGAGGGAGAGGTCATTCAAAGAACAAATCCTTGGCCTTCCTCACCAGAATCCCTGGGGAGATCCAGCAAGTATTCTTTAGAGAGTGGCTGGCACCCTGCGCAGGCCCGGGGGTCTCTTCCAGCCAGTGCCTGGAGAAGGTTTGACATCTGGGCCAAATCTGGAATGGGTTTCTGAAAGCCAATATTGGAGCATTTGTGATTGAGACCTGCCAAATCACGTGCCAGGAATATCTAGTTCCTTCCCCATGAAGAGTGGCAGTGTTTAATGAAGAAACACAGCTCTGAAAGTTGAGACATTCCATGCATTATCCATATCCATTAAAATGGGAACAAAACCCCAGGAAATGCAGACGCCTCCCATCAGCAATGCTTCACCTTTTTCCCCTGGTTACTTAGTATAAATGCCAGGAAGCTATTCTACAAGAACATGCCACGTGGCTGCGTCTGCCAGTCCCACTGTCCCCTTTCTTCTTGTCCAGCCTGGTGCTAGGCAGAGGGAGGAGAGGTGTGGGGGTGGCAAATTAAACAAAACCTTTAAAAACAAGATTCTGGCTGGGACTTCCACCACACAGATTACCAAGTGGATAGGCATTTTATTTTGCTAAATGAAAGGGCTAGTTTGTATCTTCCCTGGATCATTTTCTAACCTAACTGCAGTGGAAACATTCTCAGAAAGAAAGACTTTCTTGTTTGTTTGCCCTTCATATTGCCACTGGTCGTCCCACACGTAGAACTTGGGCAGTGATTTGCTTCTGCTTGGCCACCAGACCAGCTAGCAGACTTCTTGAGGGATTGACCAACGCCAGTGTTTCATTAGGTCACAGTCAACTCAGAAGCCCTTGGGAGCGTCAAGCTGAAACGTAGACCACATTGCAAGCCCATCTTCTGTGGATAGAAATGGTTCCTTTCACTGGCTCCTTGCAAGCAGGGAGCTGTAGCTAAATGCGTATGATCTACAGAGTGGTCCTTTGCTTGTTGGGGGTTTTGCTTTTGCTCTTAGGCACCGAGCAGTTTTCTTCTCAAAAGAAGCCATGAAAGGATAGCTCCCCAAGAACCACGGGGAATCCCCAACAACCAGTGGGTGACTGAATCTCAAACTTCAGTTTCTTTGTCATCCAGGTACAGGTAAGGGAGTGGGGTGTGGCCAGTATCTGCCTCTCCGGAAATGTGAAAAGACCTAGGCGTTGACTAACCCCCTCCCCCACACACACACACCCCAATCTTCCTTCCTCTGGCCGCAGCTGTGTGCAGACACAGACCAACCCTGGGAAGCATTTGTTTCTCAGTTTGCTTCTACCCATGTGACTGCTGGCAAGTTTCTGAGCTATTCTGAGCCTCCTTTTCTCAACTGATAAAATAGGCATAGAGAATCCCTCAAAGAATATGGAGGTGAGCCCAGTGAGGGAGACATTGTAAAAGGGGTCTAAAGGATGGCTCTTCCTTTTCATTTTGTCGTACTTCCATGGGAGGGGATAGAGTCGAGGATGGGAAGGAGGTGTGGTTGTTGGCTTGGCACTTGGAAGATCTCTTCATTAGTGAAACTTTAGGGTGCCCTCCTCCTAGCCACATTTGTAGTGACGCTTCAGCTGCCTATCGGCCGAGATCTGACTATCTCGATGTAAGAGCCCTGCGCACAGTCCGGAGCTGACCTTCCATGCAGTCTCTTTGATGGCATTGATGATGAAACCACTTCCTGTGTAGAAGAATATAGTCATGGTTCTCACTGAAATGACCTAATTTCCCGGGAATCATCTTTATACCTCTTTTACCATCTTTTACATTCAAAATACAGAGGCATTTTGAATGTAAACAAAAACCAATTTTTAAAATAGTCATAGAAAAAAAATCAAATAGTCATAGATAGGACTTTAAGGGATCTCTAATACCTCTGAAATTATATGAATGTGTGTGCATACTTGTGTGAAGAACGGTGTCTCCAAAGGGAGACTCTATAGCTGCACTTCCTATAAAAATATAATGTGGGATCCCTGGGTGGCGCAGCGGTTTGGCGCCTGCCTTTGGCCCAGGGCGCTATCCTGGAGACCCGGGATCGAGTCCCACATCAGGCTCCCGGTGCATGGAGCCTGCTTCGCCCTCTGCCTGTGTCTCTGCCTCTCTCTCTCTCTCCCTCTGTGACTATCATAAATAAATAAAAATTAATAAAAAAAATTTAAAAATATAATGTGAGCCACGTATGCAATTTAAAAGTTTCTAGTAGCTGCACTAAAAAAGTAAATAAATTAATTCTAATAACATATCCTCTTTAATCCAATATATCCAAAGTACTATTGTTTGTACATGTAACCAATATAAAAAATTGTGCAATATTTTACATTGTTTCCTCTTTTTTTACTAAGTTCGCATTCTAGTGTGTGTCTCCATTCAGACTAGCCTTATTTCAAGTGCTCAAAGGCCACTTGTGGCTAGTGGTTCCTATTTGGATAGTGCGTATCTACAGATGTTTTTAGATTTTTCACAAGCCATTGATGAAAAGTAGTGTTAACAGTGTAACAGTGAACAGCGAGAGGTTATCATGGAAAACTTCCCAAACCAAGTTCTTGGTGGTCCCAATAACAATTCAAGAGTCTCCTTAGGAGCTCAAAAAGACTTTCGGATAAATTATCTCATCAGACTTTCCTAACAACCCATCATGTGAACAGGGCAGACGTCATTTTCTAATATTATAGCTGAGAAGATAAAGGTTTTAAAATATTACGAAATTGGCCCAAAGTCAAACTGAGGTTGATGGGTTGGGAACTTGAACTGGCTCTTGGGACTCTAAGTGTCTGGTGTAGCCGGGAAAGAGGCAGCTGCCTCCCTCTATCATCACATTGCTGCCAAAGTAGCTCTTATTTGCATCCCCCAACAAAGCCCAAGGCCCACTGCTGCATCACCAACACCCAGCACAGTGCTTGGCACTGAGCAGGCACATGGCTCCCACTTGGTGGATTAAATTCAACTGAACCAAAAGACTGATCCACACCACATGCCCTCATAGTCATTGCCAAACATCTCTGTCTCTGAAACTTTCGGAGAAGCCAAAACCACAAAAACCACCTACATGCTGAGTTGCCTTTGTCCAGCCTTTGAGGCCCTCTCACTCCCCAGCACACAAAATAGAGCTTAGGAGTTTTTGTCTGGGCAAATAACCTTTATCATGGCTCTGTTTCAAAGCTCACTGAGGACCTTTTAATGGAAATGTACACCTTTGGCGGAAAATGCACCTTGAAAGTAGATTCAGTCTGACTTGTGATTTGGATGCTAACCTCTAACCCACCCAAGACCACCCAGGGGAGCCCAGGGACCACCCTGGGAGCCTGGTGAAGCTGCAGAACCAGGGAAACACCTCATTGCACCTCTACCTTGCCAGCTGGATTGCGGTGAATCACACAGACCTGAGAGAGCGGTACAATCCCTGACAAGTGATGTCAGAGGATGACTTGAAATCTTGATGGAGACACAGGCCTGTTCCTGGCTGCCCCGGGCTCAGTCTCCAGCTGGCCCCTGGCATGCTTTTACCCACCCTCCCGTCAGCACCAGCCTCCTTCACTGAAGCTCTCTTGCCTCCCTGTGTGGCAGCCTGGCATCCCCCATCCTGTTACTGGGCCAGGATTTCATGGAGAGCCTGGGCCAGGTGCTGAGAGCTGCTATCTTCTCAGAGGTGTTAGGAGGCTGCAGCAAGGCAGAAATCCAGGGCCGATGCCTCCTGCCCCATGCCCTCATCGCCTTCTTCTTGCCAGCTTGCCACTGGGCACCAAAGAGGAATTTAGTGCAGGGGGTACGAACAAAAGCTTATTCTGGACTTTTTATGCACTCTTTAAATCAGCCTGGCAAACCTTCCATAGCTCAGGACCCGAAATGTGCCCCCACAAATGCAAACTGGGGTCCATCGGAGTCTTCTGCTATTTCTGTCAAATGTGTCCTGTTTTTGCAATGCTTCTCTGTGAATTAGTCTTTCTGGAGAACGCCCAAAATTGTATTCACATTTTGGTTGAAATAATAATTTTTTAAAAGCTTTGTTGAGCTTTGTTTTCATTTTGATGAGCAAACCAAGCCAAGTGTTGTAAAGTGTTCAAGATTCACCTGCTTAATAACCGAATGCCTCCCGTCCGCATGGGCCAGACTTCTAAGTGCTGGAGATACTAAAGTGAGTCAACCGCAGAGTCTCCTGTAGAGTTGAAACTCTAGTGGTTGGGAGGTAGGGGTGGGTCATGAAGGGATAGAAGATAAGCAGGAAGACAAATCAAACAGATCATTCTAATAATCCCAAATGCCGTGAAGACATTAAAACAGGGTGACAGGGCACGGAATCGTGTAGGAATGGAGAGGTCCACTCAGAAAGGCAATCCGAGGAGGCTTTTCAGAAGAGATTATACTGGGGCTGTGGAATAGATAACAAGAAGCTGCTGGCCCACATGGAGATCCAGGGAAGAACGTGTCAAGCAGAAGGGACAGCCAAGCAGGAGTGAGCTTGGGAGAGGCCAACATGGCGGAGCGTGGTGAGCAAGGGGAAAGTGGTGAGGAATGACGTTAGGAGTCTTTAGGGACCCTACAAGTATGGACTCTAAGCATCAAGCAAAGCCATTGGAGGGCACAGAGCAGGGGAGTCATGTGAGCTCACTTAGCCTTTTCAAGGTTCGCAGCAACTGCCCCTGGGGATGGATGGGGGAAGGGGCTAGAGGGAAAGCAGAGGGTTGTGGTGGCCTCCTTCAAGGACATTCCAGTCTAGAGAAGGAGCAGCCACAAAATACGTAGGACCCAGGTCAGGAGGAGCTAAAAGAGCTTTCAGCTAAGGCTGGGACAGCCTCCAGGGGTTCCAGCTGAGGAGATGGTGTTGAGGTGGGGCCACACCTCGGGCTTCGTGTGGGCCGCATCTGGGGTTCAGTCCCTGACACTAGGGTTGCTAGACCACTTATTCTCAGGTTACTCCATGAGTAAGAAAGATAATTCTTCCTTGTTTAACTCTCTTCTTGAAGTGGGTGAGCACCTTTGGGTTTTGACTCCCCCGTGACCCCCAGCGCCGACCACGTCTGGCATTGAACAAAAACTCAAGCAATGCACACCAGACTGACCCCGGGAAAAGAAGACATTGGTAGGGCAGACGGGTGGGGAACTGACCTTTGTCTTGGCGGCAAAGCCTCCAGATACTGGTGGAGAGCTTGAAGGGAGACCTGAATATTATGGTCAGAATTTTCTGCTGGTCAGTTCTGGGGCACCCATCAGGTAGGAAGCGCCTGGTGTGAGGAGCCCTGGCTGAGCTCAGTCCCACAGAGGGGGAAGGGTAGAGAAATAAAGAGGAACCAGGAGAGGAAACACATGTCCACTCACGTGAAGGAAGTGACAGCAGCTGGCAGAGGAGAGCAGCCGTTACCTAAGAGGAGGCAGGCTCCTTGTGCCAGAACTGTACTTGTTTTAGGACTGGGTTAAAGGGAGGAGTACTCCTCTGTAAAAATAACTGGTGTCTGAAGGTGACGGGACGACCGGGAGGCGGGTGGCAGGCGTAGGCCACAGTGGAAAACAAATCCCACCGTCAAACATTGTTGAAGAGAAGAAGACACTACACTGAGGAGAAATGAAGACGGTCAAAGGCAGAGGAGTAAACCCTTCTGTGGTGACCTCCAGCGAGTCAAAGAGCCTCCCATCTGGGAGACAGGCCGAGCCTGAACGCCCCAGCACTCCAGAAGATCATGCAGGAGTCCATGGCAGGAATTCTAGAAGCAAAGGACACAGGGAGTGGAAAAGTACCTGTCCGCAGGGTTGGGCCATAGTTCCTTTCCAGGTATTTCCTCCCCCGGCTGGTCTGCCCCACCCACCACAGGGAAGGGGAGAGGCTGGAGATAAGCGGACTCTGAGGTCCAAGGGCATGGGCCTGCACAGCAAAGTCACTGCAGCTGAAGGCCTCCGTACTTCCTCTTATCTCTTCTGGACGCCTCTCTTACCACCTGGATCATCTCTTGTCCCCTTCCTCCTTGCCACAAGGTACCCAACGCAACCAGGCTCCAAACCCCTTCCAGAACAATCTCTCGGAGCCTCCCTGTGAACTCCCATACTCCACACCATGAAGGCACACCAATCCTACTGCATATCTGGAAAGGCGGCTTATGCAGAGAAGTTTACTCAGAGCCATGAAAAGTCCAGAGCAAGTCCATCTTCCCAGGACTATTGACAATTTAAAATAGTACCCCAGAGAACACCAAGGCCCCCATGTCAGCACCTCAACCCAGGTAAGGCCTCCGAATCGCCTGTGAAACTTCACAAAATACAGATTTCCACTGAAAATACACTGGAGTGTATTTCCACTCCACAGAATACCCAGGAAAGCAATGGGGTGGGGCCAGGAATGTGCAGTTTTCAACCTTTCATTTGAGGGATTCTGATACCTGCCAAGGCTGGGAACCAGGGCTCTGAGGCAATGTCCAGCAGACCTTTGGAGCTCCCGGTTCACTCAATCACAAGGTGTACAAAAGTAAAACTATACCAACACATACAGAATTCACATAAAGAATTCGAACCGCTGGTCCTGTCCTCTTCCCCCATCTCCCATGGCTCCCTGCTCCTCCCTCAGTCCACCTGGGTGTGGAGTCCAGCTTTTCAGTCCAGAAAAGGTAATGGGAGAAGAGAAAGGACAAAGGCGAGGTATTGCTGATAGTCCTCAAAGCCATCTGCACCTGCACCTCTCTGTGGCTTCCTCCTCCCCAGGGACTCACAATAAATCACTACAAATAAGTAGCGGCTATTGATAATTTCCTTCCCAATTAGGGCAATATTTAATCTCTTACTGTCAACCAGAACGGTCTGTGGACAAAGGATTTCTGATTAATTATAGCCATCCCTACCTTAGTGTTAATTTTCTTCAAAAATAATATTTTCCTTTCACTTTTATTGGTGAGGTGCAGACTCTTGAATCTCTTGGCAAACCTAAACCCAGTCAATATTTTTATTACACTATTGTTCTCCAACCTCCAAGTCTTCAAAAACCCAACAAATTATGATCCTGCCTCTAAAGGGCCTTAATTAATTTGCTTACAGGCATTTGTGGTTTAAGGACATAATCCCAAACATGCACACAGAAGTCATCGACCTCATATGTAATCTTCATTGAATTACTCCTTGAACCTGGCTGTGGCCCCTATCATGCCTCAAATTTAGATTAAAAACAGATTTCCCAGGGGATCCCTGGGTGACTCAGCAGTTTAGCGCCTGCCTGTGGCCCAGGGCACGATCCTGGAGTCCTGGGATCCAGTCCCACATCAGGCTCCCGGCATAGAGCCTGCTTTTCCCTCCTCCTGTGTCTCTGCCTCTCTCTCTCTCTCTCTCTCTCTCTCTTTCTGTCTATCATAAATAAATAAATAAATAAATAAATAAATAAATAAATAAATAAATCTTAAAAAAAAAAACCCAGATTTCCCATTGAGACTCCACCATCAACACCCTGCCCCCCGCTGCCCCATTTAAGAGTCTTCTATCTGTGTCTCCTCCCCCAATTCATGGCTTCCTTTCCCTCTTCCTGGAATCCTCCTGTCCTCACCGTGCCATCTGGCACGCTCTCATTCATCCTTTAAGATGGAGACCTACACCCTCTACCCTTTCCAGGAAGCATTCTTTTTCCAGCAGGGTTTGTATCTTCTTCCTCTAAGCCTTCCTCTGCCAGAGCTCAGACGTATTGTCCTAGAATCTCCCCACCTCCTTCAAACTCCTCAAGTGCCAGAGATGGCAGTTGGTTGTGTCTGCATCCCCAGTGTCTTGCACAAAACCTGCCCATGGTGGGTGGTCACTATATGCTGGGTGAACTGAATAAAGGTCCAAATGAGAAAAGCCCGCTCACATAGCCCAGTCTCTCCTCCATCTTCCTCAACTTTCCTTCTTGTGGCCTAGAGGAACCTGAAAACCACATACCTACCATGAGGGCAGGGGGGGTGTCCATCCTGTTCCCTGTCATGTGTTCAGGGCCCAGGACAGTGCCTAACGTGTTGTAGATGCTCAACGGATATCTGTTGACTCTATAGATCAATCATTTGAGCTTATTGCTCTAAATCCACCACCTCTGCCCAGCTCTCTCCAGTCCCCAGAGGACTGTTTTCCCCCTCCTGCCTCCGCAGCCCCATAGCATGACAAGTCCAACATAACAGAAGAAATAAGAGGGCACGAAAACTCATGTCTGGATAAAACAGTCATTTCAGGAGCTTCCTGTCCAGCAGTAGATAACACTCTGATAATTCATTGGACTACTCAAGAAGACCAAGGTGGGTACCAGAATGAAAGCCACTTTCTATAAATCCCCATTCACTAATCATCTTATCCTGATCAGGAATTTTGGTGCAAATATATACTGGTTTAGAGCTTAGGTCAATTCTTCCAAATGTGATACAGGCCAGAAATTAACCATGTGCTTATTTTTCCCCTAAGTCTAAAAAAAATGGAGTCTGCTCCACAAATTTTATGGGTAACTATTAGTTATTATTATTAATCAGGTAACTATTTGAGTAGGTGGAAGAACAGGGTATTCGGCTCTGTTAAACATTGTGGTTGACGGAGAATTGCTGTTTACATCACTCATCCATCCGTAAGTTTCCAAGAATTAGAACACAATGAAATGTACTTCACAGTAAAAATCTATTGAACGGGATCCAATCTTTCTTTGATGGTTACATGGCCCCAGGATCATTATCGGCAGCAATATCTTTTTATAAAAGGTATAGAGGCATTGTGGTTTAAAAAATCCACTTGGAAGAGTGCTGTCTGTGTTGGCTGAGCACACGTTGCCCCTCCGCACACACTGGTTCAGTCTGTCTCAGTGCCCACCCTGTCATGATTTCAGGTCCACAAACTCCAATGACCCCACATAACTGGCCTGTTTGCTGATAAAACCAGCCACTGAACCACCCCTCCAGCCCTCCCACTCCCAAACCCCATCTCCTTGCAAATTCCAGTGGGAAACTCAATTGTTTTATTTTCTCTTAGCTCTTAGTTTCCTCCCCCTTTTATTTCTTTTTTCTGAAGGTTAGAGCCATAAAGGACTTTGGGGACAGCCTACAAGCCCTAGAGGGCCAAGTTAATCCTTTTTAAGGCTTGGGTTATACCTTTTTAAGGCACCTACGTTTTGAAGGATCTGTCAGGATACAGGTGAAAAAGACCATTGATCATCTGCATGTAGGGAGATAGGCAGAAAACTGGAAGGTCGGAGCACCTGGGGGGCTCAGTCAGTTAAGTGTCTGCCTTTAGCTCAGATCATGATCTCAGGACTCTGAGATCCCTCTCCCTCTGCTCCCCTCGACCCCCAAACACACACACTCTCTCTCTTAAATAAATAAAATCTTTTTTAAAAAAACAACAAGGGGGATCCCTGGATGGCTCAGTGGTTTGGCGCCTGCCTTCGGCCCAGGGCGTGATTCTAGAATCCCGGGATCGAGTCCCACATCAGGCTCCCTCCCTGCATGGAGCCTGCTTCTCCCTCTGCCTGTTTCTCTGCCTCTCTCTCTCTTTCTCCGTGTCTCTCGTGAATAAATAAATAAAATCTTTAAAAAATACAAAAATTAAAAAAATTTAAAAAAAAATAACAACAACAACAAAAACGACTAGAAGGTCAATCTTCTCAGACCTTGTAGTTCAGCTTGGAGTCCATGACAGATTCATCATAATATGACTATCATGATATTTCCGATAATAACATCAATACTACCACTAATAATAATGACTATCATTTAATGAGGTAGGTGTTATTATCCCATTTTACAGATGAGAAAACTGTATATTGCTAGGATTGAAAGCTAACAAAGTTGCTGATACTCAGACCCATCTGTGCAATGCCTAGGTTTAATCTCTTAGCTACTCTTCTCCTCTCAGGTCGTTTTCAGCCCCTGTCTGTAGGTGTTCGTGCACATGCACACTTCCCAATGTTGTGATTATTTTGGCTGCCCAGCATCTCTGCACTTGGGCAATGCTCCATCCTACAGACAGATCTCAGGGGAGGTAGTCTAGAATATTCTAGTTCAGAAGCTGAAAATGCTGACTACTCCCTTTCCCAGCCAGTCTTGCTGTTGGGGCTCAAGCACGTGGCCTGGGTTCAACCCATCCAGAGTCTGACTCAGGAGCGGCAATGGTGAGAAGTAGGCCCCACAAGAAGCCATCCAGCAGCCATTGGAGGCCTCTACACTGAGGGCAGAGCCAGCAGAGCCAGTGTCCAGACCGGGTAAGTGGTGGTCAGCTGGGGTCCTGGCTACAGCCTTTGTTCCCTTCTGCCCTGTCTAAAGCTTTCTGTTGAGTTTCGTGAGTTTGGCTTGCCACAGAGGCCTGCTGGATACACCAGCTGAGGGCAAGCATCTCCACACTGAGTGTCAATGCCCAAGGGTGTCACGCAGGGGTAGATGGGTAGAGGGAAGCTGGGCAACCAGTGAGCCGCTCCCAGCCTCCACCACGGGACTCCTGAACTCCACTCGTGGCCGGAAATAGAAACAGTGCTCGACGACCTTTCCAAATAGGACAACCCCTTTGAGTGTCCGTAAGTCTTCTCGGGTGGCCGTAACAAATACTACAGACTTGGGGGCTTAAACCACGGACATTTATGTTCTCACAGTTGTGAAGGCTGGAAGTCCAAGATCAAGGTGTCAACATGGTTGGTTTCTCCTGAGACCTCTCTCCTTGGCTTGGGGATGGCCATCTTCTGACCACTTCCTCATATTCTCTCCTCTGTGCCTCTCTGCGTTCAAATTGCCTCTTCTTATAAGGACACCAGTCGAATTGAATTAAGGCCCCCTACTATAGCTCTATTTTTTAACATAATCACCACTTTAAGGGCCTCTGTCTCTAAATCCAGTCACATTCGGAGCTACTGGGCATTAGCTGCTGGGCTTCAACATATGATTGGAAAGGGAACACAATTCAGCTGGCCACCTTGTCAAATCATTTCATTTGTCCTCTTTAAACTTCTGTATATGGTAAATGTTAGCATGTGTTAGGTGAGGATCTATTGAATGGAGATTTATTAATAAAACATTGCAATTGGATTTCATTCATCACAACTCTCACATGTATTTGAAACTTCACTTGAGGAAGTGGGAGGCATATCAGTGTATGGACAACACCTGGTACACAGCCTGGGTCAGCCTCTCACAATGTCCCTCAGTTTCCCAGTCTCTGGCACCCAGTGGCTAGGACCTGATGTCTGGTCAGGGGATGCTCCAAAGTCCAAGCTGGCTGCTGCCACAAGGAGGTGTCAGAGAGAACACCACTTCTCAGCCTGCCTGGCTGGCCATCCTGTCTGTGTGTCCTTGCCTCCTCACAGGTCACTTGGGGTCTGTGGGCTTAGACCCCATGCTCTCAGCCCAAGGCCGTTGTAAGGTCAGCGGCTGCTTGGCACCAGGCTCCATCTTGCTCCCCTGCAGAGGCCATGTGGCAGACACAGTCACCTGTCAGCAGGCTGGCCCCTCCACCACCTCAAGTGTTTGCCTGCCACCTGGGCCCATGCTTACGTGGAAAGAAGTGATGACAAAGGGGCTTTGCTTTACACAAGAGAAACAATAAACATGTTTAAGGAAAGGTCTACAGGGAAGTTGGTATATGTCCCCATAACTAAAAGTCAGTGGAATCCGTTACCTATTTCCAGGATCCTTGTCATTCTTCTTAGATTCCAATACAAGGCACAATCCTCTTATCTGAGGTTGAACAGCAGACACCACCTTTTTCCCCAGGAAAATCACTCATGGGAGGATTGCAAATCCCTACCCTCCTGGGAACTCTGATGCTCCTAGCAGGGCCAACCCTCTCCCTACCTTTTGGCAATCAAGAGGCCTCCACGGTGGGTTTTTCTGGAAGGACATCAAATGCATAATCTTACAAGAAGTTACGTCTGTCCAGAGGCCTCATCAGGCTGGGCAGTGAAAGCCAAGTTTGAATGCAGGAGAGCTGCCTCCAATCTCACTCAAGCCTGCCGACTGTGGGGCCTTGGGCAAGTCACGAGGCCTCCTTTCCATGGTTCTGCAATGGCAATAATGGGAGCTGCCCAGTCCTATGAGGAAGCTCTTCTCAGAAGCAGATGAGATCAGGCGTGGGAAAGCAAGTGGGAGCAGCATCAAGCTCCCCAAATGTCTGCAGCCTCCCCTCTCTTCCCACAAGCTGCATCTTGTGGACTTTGCCAAGGTCCTGCCTGTCCTACTTAGCCTAGGGCGGTGGACAGCAGAGCGCTGGGGGCGTGGGCTGTACAGAGAAAAGCCTAGCTTGCTCGGCTGTGGGAAGATCCTCAAGGCCAGACAGAGCCACCCTGACCTGCAGCTGTGCCTGCAGGTCATTTTCCTCCAAGGGTTGGAGGGATAACATTTGGGAATCTGGCTCAGATATGCCAGGTCAGAGGGGGGTTGAGCCACAGGGGAAGCGAGAGTGTCCTAATAGAACCCAAAGTGGATTGAGTCCAGCTTGGTGTCTTCTGTTGCATGTATCTGCATTAACTGATACACCCCAAGGCGTGGGGAGAATTTTGTTGAGGGAGGAGAGTTTACAGGAGGATTTGTTCTCTTGGTCTCAAGGGCTGGATTTGAACCCCAGTGGAGAGAAACCTGCAAGAGGTTCTATTTTTTAGTAGATGGCAGGAAGCTGGAGAAAACGAGTAAGACACAGGTGACGATGGGTATCCTAAGCCATTGGGGTGCCTGTAACAAAATACCAGCCTCGGTGGCTCAGAAACAAAAGACATTTTTTTCTCATGGTTATGAGGTTGGAACTCCAAGAACAGGGTTCCAGCATGGTCAGGCAAGGGCTCTTTTGTGGGTCACAGACTTCTCAGTGGAAGGGGCAAAGGGTCTCCTGTTTAAGAGCATTAATACCATTCATGAGGGCTCCATCTTACCAACCTGAGGCCCCACCTCCCAGGGCTATCATATTGGCCAATCTGATGCACAGCACAGACATTCAGACACAGATCTGGTGAGAAAACCATGTCACCCAAGGACTGTGCAGCTTTGGAGCACCCTGGGCTCAAGGACACTTTAGTTGACAGCCCTTTGCGCCTGCAATTAGAGAGCTCCCTTCTCCCTCAAATTTTAGCCAAGGCCTTCCCCGATGTCACACCCTTCATGAAGGTTCTCTGGATCCCCCAAAGATGAACCTCCACGAGCATCTTTACCTCCATATACTTGGTTCCATCTCTTGAGAAAGCCAAGCACAGAGTCTGAGGACCCAACTTCTGATTCCAACTAATAGCACGATTTTTGCACAAGTTACTTCTTCTTGGATGCGGAGATAAGAACTCTTGCCAGACCTGCCTCTCTAGGTTGTTAGTTGTGAGGCTCAAGTGGATAATAAGCATAAAATTGCTCTGCCAGCTACAATGCCTTGGGCGATTGTCAAGTTTTGTTATGACCAGGCTATATGTTTCTTGAAGGCCCAGGGACACACAGGTTTTTGCTTATCTTTGCATTCTTCATAATAATGAGCACCTAACCTGCTCAAAATCCTGGGCATCTTGTTTGGTCCCCAAGGCATGCAGTCCAAAAGCCCTAAGTCTTGACTCTTAAGTCCAAAGCCCCAGAGAGCAGTGAGCCCTACTCAGCAGGTGAGCACTTGTATACCTGGTGTTACAGGCTGAATGGTGCCCCCCTCCCCGACCCCTGCTCAATTCATGTACTGGAGTTCTAACCCCCAGGACCTCCAAATATGACCTTGTTTGGGAATAGGCCCATTGCAGAAATAGTTGGTCAAGATGAAGTCATCCCAGAGTAGGGCTGGCCCTTATCCAGTAGGACTGATATGCTTATAAAAAGGGGAAGTTTGGACACAAACATGCACACTGGGAGAAAGGCATGTGACGGTGAGGGCAGGGACTGGGGGTTATGTGTCTACAAGGCAAGGGACTCCAAAGAATGTCAGCAAGCCACCAGAAACCAGGAGGGGGGCCTGGAGCTGCCTCTCCCTCCTAGCCTCAGAAAGAACCCACCTGCTGACACCTTGAGCTCAGATATCTGGCCTCCAGAGCAGTGAGATAATCAACTTCTGTTGTTTTAGCAACTCACTTTGTGGTACTTTGTTACACAGCCCTAGCAAACCGATGAGGCTTGGAAATCCTGCTCCAGGATTCACCCTATTTGCCAGACGTGTAACTGGCAACTGGGTGAGGGGAAGCCTGGGATACACATGTCCAGGCTGTTCTTCCAGGAGTGTGAGTTCTCCTGAAGAACTCCCTACACAACCCCACAGCGTATGTGGGGTGTGTGTGTGTGTGTGTGTGCGTGTGTGTAGTATGTGTGTGGTGTGGTATGTGATATGTGGGGTGTATGTGATGTGTATAGTATATGGTATGTGGTGGGTAGTGGGTGTGTGTTACGTGGTTTGTGTGTATGGTAGGTGGTGTGTGTGTGTGGTGTGGTGTGGGGGGCATGTGTAGCGTGTGGTGTGGTGGACAGCATGTGGTGTGTGGTATATGGTCTGTGTTGTGTGGTGTGTACATGGTACATGTGTGGTGTATGGTGTGTGTGGTATAGATGTGTGGTGTGCGTGTATATGCTGTGATGTGTGTGGTTTGGTGTGGGGTATGTGGTGTTGTGTGATGTGTGGGGTATATGTGATGTGGTGTGTATGTGGGATGTGTTTGTGTACATGGTGGCATATGTGGTACAATGTGGTGTGATGTGTGATATGGGGTGGGGGGGTGCTGTGTGTGTCGGGGCAGGAGCGGGAGCAGGGGAGGGGGCCTTGTAGCCAGGGCAAGCTCAGAGACAAAAGACTTCCCCTCACACCCTCTCTCCACCCTACCTGCCTTCCCGCCAGAGCCAAGCAGACTCCTTTAATTTACCTTCCCATTGGCCTAGAGCAGAGAACTAAGGAGAGAATAGGAAAGAAATATGAATCCTTCCTTGGTTCCTCTCCATTTCCTTTGCCTCTCCCTCCTGCCCCTAAACTCCAATGCCAAATGTCAACCTTGAGGTTGAGGTGAGCTGACATTTTCTTAGCAAGCACTTCAGTTCTGGGCTATGCAGCAAAAAACCAGACATCTATCTTCTTCATTGGCTGGGGGGAAAAAATTGGCAAGACAAGACCACACACACAAAAAGGAAAAACAGAACATTATGCTGACCCTTCCACTGCTATGCCTCTTCCCTTCCCCAGATGAACATCTTTAAATGTAAGATAGTGTGTGGCGTCCCTGCTGAGCCCACGGCACAGCTTCAAGAGATAGAAATACAATTTATATGAAAATGAAGGGTAAAAAGAAAAAGAAAAAAAAAAAAGAAAATGAAGGGTACATGAACACCAATAAAAAATAAATTTATAAAAAAAAAAGAAAATGAAGGGTACACATTTTGGGGATCTGAGTGGCACTAGCAATGTGTCCTTTGCCTCTGGAATCTTGAGCTCAGCACAAACCCCGCAGGTGGATGAAAAGGCCAAAAGCCAGGCCTAGAGGCTGCTTCCGAAACGGACAGCCAGGCTCTCACCAGAACTTCCAGGCAAGGGCCCACGAAAATTATGCGACCTCACGTGCTGAGTAGTATCGCTCATGCACCTGCATATTTTGGGCCTTCTCTCAGCCCGCGGGGACTATTTGCATGGAATGACCTGGTGCCACTGGGCCAGGGACAACTTTGTTTTCAAAAACATCATTTCCTGTAATAGTTTGTGAAGAACTAAAAACCAAAAATGGAAAGCATCCAGGCACCAGAAACCCTCTCGTGCCACATTCTCCAGTCTGAGATGATTCTTGTCATGCATCACTGTCTCCTCAGCCTCTTCCCGAGGCAGGCCCCTGGCCCCCAAAGTGCTGTGGGCCAGACCTCCACTTCCAGAATGGATGGTGTTCTTCGAAGGACATCCTCACCGCAAAGGACAGTGGGTTGTTTGGTCATCCAAGGCAGCTGTGGTAAGGATGCTCCATTCTTCCCCAAGGATAAAAATGTTGCCACGTTAAATAGGACCCCCAAGTACATACTCTCGTTGACTCCCTCATGATGATCTAGAAGTGCAGTTCTACTGAGGATTTTATCCCCAAGTAAGAGCAGAGCAAATGCAGATGAGGGCCCAAGGTCAACCACCAGACTGAGGGATCCTTTGACCTCACATTCTTTCCATAACTCTAGAACACTGAGGAGAAGGAGAAATGATCGATTTACTTAGATAACCCAATCCAGTTGGCTGCATACAAATGAGCTACTGTGGATTACATGGAAGTTATGAATTCATGGCCGATTATCTGACTATAAGCTGGGGTGCCTCTTACTCTCCTCTAAGGGGCAGTGGAATGTTCTTTAAAAACCAAGGAGCTATAAGAGCCATCCCACTATGCACAGGGAGAGTAAGAGGGAGGTAGGGGAAGATGTCTAGGCCAAGAGAAAACTCAGAGGGACCAGCAGGCCCATCACAGCAGATGATGCCAAAGAGTTTGGCAGTTCATCAGCGAGTTAAACGTAGAATTACCATATTACCAATTCCACTCTGAGGTATGCACCCCAAAGAATTGAAAATAGATGTTCCAACAAAAATTCATACAAGATTGTTCAGAGTAGCACTATTCACAATAGCCAAAAGTGGGAAATAACCCATAAGTCCATCAAAGAGTCACCAGAAGCTGTGAGTAGGACCAAACAGAGCCCCAACTTGACTCCTCAACCAGCGCGCCAGGCAAGAGGCATTGAAAAAGGGCACTTGACTCAGATCAAGTCCAGGAACCATGGGGACTGTCACCACCCTGACTATGGCTGCCTTCTGCCCCCATGACTGACTGCCCCAGAGGTTCTGGCCATCTGTACACAGTGTCTTCACTGCCAGGGTCAACCATATGGTCCTGGAAGACCTTCCTGAATAAGTGGCCATGAGTGACCCTCCAGAGAATATCAGTGAGGGCATCAGAGTGGGTGGCCCACCACCTGCTCCCACGATCTCTAGCCACAGCAAAAAAGACAGACAGCAAGTCTGAACCTGACCCAGGAGGGGTTATTGTAATAATAAACCAAATGTGAAAAACACTCTCCAGGACAAAGTGAAAGTCCCATACATTGCTGATAGGGCTGCAAAATGGTGCAGCTTCTGTGAAAAAGAGTTTGGCAGTTCATCAGCGAGTTAAACGTAGAATTACCATATTACCAATTCCACTCTGAGGTATGCACCCCAAAGAATTGAAAATAGATGTTCCAACAAAAATTCATACAAGATTGTTCAGAGTAGCACTATTCACAATAGCCGAAAGTGGGAAATAACCCATAAGTCCATCAAAAAATGAATAAACAAAATGTGGCATATCCACACAAGAGATATCGCTTGGCCATTTAAAGGAATGAAGCACTGATATGCGCTATGACGTGAATGAACCTTGCAAACATTATGCTAAGTGAAAGATGCCAAACACAAAAAGCCACATGTTGTATGATTTCCCTTATATGTAATGTCCAGAACAGGTAAATCCATAGAGACAGAAGACAGATTTGTGGTCGCCTGAGGCTGTAGGTGTGAGAAAAGGTGACTTGCCACTTGATGGGTATAGTGCTTCTGTTGGGGGTGATGGAAATTTCTGGAAATAGAGTGTACCTAATGCCACTGAATTATACACTTTGAAGTGGTTAAAATGATAAAGTCCATGTTGTGCGTATTTCACTACAATTGAGGGGAAAAAAGGAGACAAAAAAAGTTATCCAGCGATTTTCGAAATCCACAAAATTTTGATCCATAACGGATTAAATGTTAAGTTTCAAGCTGTGAGTCATTCTGTGATGTCAAACTTGCCTCATCTGGAAACAACATCACGTTTTCAGGCTCCACTCTGAAGAGAATGGTGCCAAAGCAGGACAGGCCTCGTGAGCCTTATCTAAATTTCAATCCAGTGAAATCCTTTAGCTTGCAAGGTACAGATCCTCCAATTTTCCCTCATCCCTTGTAGGAGATGTACACTGTAGGAGATGAGGCCATGGCTCTTTCCCTCCTATAGAAGAAGAAACCAAGATTTATGGGGATGAAGGGTACTGACCTGTCAAAGGTCACATAGCCTCTTGATGTGGCATCTTGATCCCTATGTCTCGAAATCCCGGCAAAGAATCTCTGCCCTAAATATACAATATTCCCCAGCAGGTTGCCTGGGCTGAGTGGTGACATCAGAGACACTGGTGTTACTCTTTCTCCAAATCTGCCCATGGTGAGGAAGTTGGCACAACCTAAGGCAGTAGGGGAGTGGTAGGAAATGAAGTACAGTTCAGGATCTTAAAACCAATACTGGGGATTTTATTTCTTTTCTTTCCCCAAGATTAGTAACTTGATTGTGTCCTTTCAAAAAAAATCTCAAGAATCCAAGCACTCTTAGGTTGAACCATGTAATATCTGTGTCTCACTGTGTATGGATAGAATTTTCTCTCCCCTAAAAATATGCTACAATCCTAACTCCTGGAAGCAGTGAACGCAACAGATTATTTGGAAATAGGGTCTTTGCTGATGCCATCAAGTTAAAGTGGGGTTGTACTGGATTAGAGTGGGCCCTTTCCAATGACTGATGTCCATAGAAGGAAATTTAGATGGAGGAGAGAGGCAGGTGCTGGTGATACAGTTCATGAGCTAAACACCAGGGATTGCAGTCAGCCACCAGAAGCTGGGAAGAGGCAAGAAAGGATCCTTTCCTAGAGCTTTTGTCAGGAGCATAGCCCTGTTGACTTCAGACTTATATCCTCTAGAACAACGAGAGAATAAATATCCTTTGTTTCCTACCCAGTTGGTGATAATTTGTTATAACAACCCTAGGATATGAAGATGGTAAGGAACCCATGATTGAAAATCAGCCGTTTTACGTGGCTCCATCTAATGGATGTGCCCACTATGGGTCACTCTGACTTCACCATCCACAAGATGCTAAGTCAGCCTGGGGATGGGGGGGCAAGCTGTCCTGGCTTGCTAGACCCCTGGGCCTGGTTACTCATGGGGCAGGCACCATCTTGGCACTCTTGACAGGCCCCGCCCAGGCCTCCATCCTGGCACCTCTTCTCTTTCTTGCCTCCCTCCCTTCCTCACCGCTGAGAACATGGAAGTGGCCATGGACAATATGTGAAAGAATGAGGGTAGCTGGGTTCTTATAAAACTTTATTTGTGGATGCTGAAATTTGAATTTCATATAATTCTCATTGGCACAAGATATTATTCTTTTAAAAAAATTTTCCAACATTCAAACATGTAAAAAACTATCCTTATGCAGCCAAAAATATAAAAATACACACAAAAGTAGGCAGAAGGCTAGATTTGGCCCGTGGGCCATAGTTTGCTGACACCTGCCCTAGGCAATCTCATTGGGTCCCCATGACTAAACATGCCAAGTATATACAATGACCCACAAATCTCCATTTCTACCCCAGACTTCTCTCTTTCTGAGTTTCAGATACCTCAACCTATGTCCACTTGAATCTCTAATATGTGGCTTTACAAATGTAACATACTCTGAATTCAAGTTTTGATTTCCCTCCCTACTGGAAACCTATCCCATCCTACTAGTCCCCATCTCAGCTAATGGAGTCACCATTTCTTATTAGGGCCAAAGTCTCTAGTCATCCTTGTCTCCTTTCTTTTTCTCAAACTTTACATCCAATCCATTTTCAAAACTTGTCAACTCTACCTTCAAAGTGCACACCTGACAACTCCTCTCTGCTCTCATCCTCGTCCAAGCTACCAGCCCCTCCCAATCTATTGTCTCAGGGTCTCTCACCATCTATTCACCACAAGGCAACCAATGGGATCCTTTTGAGTCTGAACACATTCTGCCCCCACCCCCAATCCTACCTCCAATCCTCTGAATGTCCCTATTGTTCTTAGAAGAAAATCCAACACCTGCAAATCAAAGCCACATGAGAAGCCTGCTTCACACCCACTAGGATGGCTACTACCAAAAAATCAGAGAGTGACAAGTGTTGGAAAGAATGACAAGTAATCGGAACCCTGGTTTGTTGCTGTTGAGAATGTAGAATGTTGCAGCAACTATGGAAAACAGTATGGTGGTTTTTCAAAAAAATTCTTGTAAAGAATAATTACCTGATGACCCAGTAATTCAACCTTCTGAGTACATACCTAGAAGATTTAAAGCAGGCTCTCAAAGAGATATTTGTGTGTGCATATTCATAGCAGCATTATTCAAAATAGCCAAGAGATGAAAGCAACAGCCCAGTGTCCATCAATGAATAGATAAACAAAAAGTGGCATATGGATACAGTGAAATAGTATTCAGCCTTGAAAAGGGAGGAAATTCAGACACATGGTATACATGGGTGGGTCTTGAGGACATTATGCTAAGTGAAAAAGAGCCAGACACCAAAGGACAAATACAGTATGATTCCATGTATAGGAGGCACACGATTCTAGAAGAGTCAGATCCATAGAGGCAGGAAGCAGAATCCTGGTTCCCAGGGGCTAGGGGAGGGAGGGTGGGAGTTGCTGTTTGATGGGGACAGAGTTTAGTTTTGTAAAACAAAAGGAGTTCTAGATATTGGTTGCACAAGAGTGTGAATATACTGGACACTATTGAACTGGACACTTAGAAATGGTTACAATGGTAAGTTTTATGTTATGTTTCAAGTCCAGCTCCTTCCGTGTTTTCTGCGCACTAACTTGATCTGCCCCAACCCCACCTATGACCTCATTCCCTACTGCCCCCCACCCTCCCTAAGCTCCAGTCCTTCTGGCCTTCCAGCTAACACTCTTCCCTCCACCTGGAATGTTCTCCCTCCGATGTGCTCAAGACTTATCCACCTATTGCTGCAGGCCTCAGCCTGGTGGGACTTCTACAACAGCGGCCTCCTGCATTTGATTTTTCTTTAGTGGCTCTTCCCATACTTGGCATTATGTTACAAGTGCAATTGTTTGCTTGTTTATTATTTCTCTCCCCTTTGCGAGGGTGGCACCTTTTTCTGTTTTGCTTACGACCCTATATTCAGCTCTTGGCATGTAGTAGGTGCTCAACAAATACAGTATCTGTGAAATGACTTGAAAGAATGAATGTGAGCCCTACAATGCATCACAAGATGGGGGCAGGGTCCCCAGGAACCTAGAACCACCCACTTACTGCTCGATACATCCAATTTCCTCCCTGGACAATAGGAGCCCTTCAGATGCCTCAAAGATTGAAATGGCAAATAATGGAATCCTGTATGTAAAATACTGTGGGCTCTTAGAGGAAATAATTATGAAATATGTCATAACATACACACAGTAATACTAGATGTTTGTAGAATAAAGATCTTTGTCCTGCCATGATACAGAAACTCAAACACAAGTTGTTTTTCCATATTCTACAACCACAGTGAGGCTGCTGGTCTTAGGTCAGAACACCTAGACTCTAGCACCATGGCCATCGTTTACCTGCTGTGTGATCTTGGGCAAACGACTTTCCCTCTCTAGATCTGTTTTCTTTCTGGTCCTATGAAAGGATCAGACTAATGTCCCACAGGTCCCTTCATACTTGAACATTGAAGCAACTTTGAATAGTTGTAGTTCATCCTGTCTTCGAGATTTTTGAGATTTTAAGTTCATGTCAAACTGCTCATTAATCAAATTCCTTTTTATTTCTTTCATCAGTTGGCAACGCAATAACAGAAAAAAAAGGAAAAAAAGCCAATTCTACCCAGGAGTAAAACCACAATGATTCATGACTTGTTAAACCTAAATTTAACGGGGCGGGGGGGGGGGAGGAAATATAGAAGACTGGGGAAATTTACTGATTCTTGGAATAAGGAGTTTCAACTCAAAACTGCATTATTCACGGTAACATCGCTCATCATGACAAGCTGCTGTGTTTTTCATAAGGGTGTAAGACGTAATCCCTCAGGCTTTCAGATGATATTAGAATGATGGAGTCCCATCTTGTCAATAAAAAAGGAATAACCTCCATCTTTAGGGAGGCCAAGCAGAGGTCTCAAGGAAAGGGCGCAGAGGATGGAACTCTTCTGGGAGCACTTTCTGAGATTGGGGCATAAAGTGCCCGGGGTTGGGAAGGGGTGCCCTGGGTGCCTCTGAGCCCTTTCCCACAAGCTCACAGCTGACTCACAATCTACTGAGGTGAAACAGGAAGCAAAGCAGGCAGGCCTGGGGCACCATGTGTTCAGAAGCTAGGAGGAAGGCAGCAGGGACTTTCAGTATGCAGCTATAGGAAAGTTACCAAGCGAAACCTGAGGACTCGAAAGAGTTCATGTGCTTTCCTGAAAAAAGAGCCCAAAGGCACGTAGACCAAAAATAGATGAGTGTGTGTGTGAGTGTGAGTGAATTCAAGCATGTGCGTGTGTGTGTGTGTGTGTGTGTGTGTGTGTGGCAGGTTCCTGGTGATTTATAAAGCAAGCTGTGACTCTCCCCAACTCAAATCCTCCCACTCCCACCCCTATACTTCCTCCCCTGTCCTTGCACATCTGAATATATCTGGCAGCATATTAAGTGAGCCCCCGGAAGCTAATTTGCATGGACCAACCAGCTCAGGTGAGCATCTGAAAGGAAAGGAAAGTTAGGAAGGGAAAGCTTGGCCACCCTCCAAAAAAAAATAAATAATTCGTATCACCAAAGAGGAGGGGCCATTATATTTACAGTCTACTCTGATCCTTGTGACTAGAATTTGTCCCTATGGGATAAAGTCACAGGAATACAAGTGAAAATAAAAGGAATTGTTTTCATCCAAAATATAAAATATTGGTCCAAGCAGCTTAGGGCCCCATCACCACCACCACCTCTACCTCCACCTGTCACTCTTGCACAGGTGGCTGTGTGACCTCAGTTTTCTGAGAACCAGAATGCAGTCTCATTCTGGCCCTCTGAGAACTCCTTAGCACGTTGACACAACAAACAGGAGCGGCCTTGGTTGTCTGAGGAAGTGACAATGACCTGCAGGAGACAACTTTCATTGAAGGCAAAAATGAGATGATTTCACATAGCTCTGGGGATAGCAGAGTTTTTTTCTGAATGTGACTAAGGGCTACCAGGACAGGAGAGGAAGACCATGATGGATAACTGTGGAAAGGTTATATTCATGAACCCATGTTGGGTGTTTCTTTGGGCATGCCCAGAAATAACTGGAGTTGGCCATATTTAGAGACAATCGGACATTCGAGAAAATACGATACCGTGAGTGGAGCCAAGAGACAAAAGAAATAACCACAAAGATTTTAGATATTTAAATTACTAGATACAGACAATTCTGGCTACTATATTTAAAGAAATAATCAAAAAGCTTGAAACTTTGCAAGGAACTGGAAACTATTAAAAGGGTCACAACTGATATATATATCAGAAGAGCAACTAGATGCGAAAATATGTTAGTTAAAACTAAGGACCCAGTGGTAGTTTAACCACACATTAGACATAGCTGAAGAGAGAATTTGTATGCTAAAACTAAAGAAGAAGAAACATTCAAGATTATAGTATGGGGGACAAAAAGATTAAAAAGACAGAAGAAAAAAAGAGAAAAAAAACTTTAAAAAAAGAAGAAAAAAAGGCAGAAGAAAGGATAATAGAGTATATAATGAGTAAACCTAATATACATTTAATTGAAATATCAGAAGGAGTAAACAGGCAGAAAGTCACAGAAAAAAAATATTTGAATATAGAAAATGATGGATAGTTATCCAGAACGGATGAGAGACACTCAAAAATCCACAGAATCAAGAAGACCAGTGAATCCCAACCAAGAAGAATAATGAAAAAGAAATCCTTATTTTCAGAAAAGAGAAAGAAGGAAGGAAGGAGGAAGGAAGGAAGGAAGGAAGGAAGGAAGGAAGGAAGGAAGGAAGGATAGAGGAAGGAAGAGTCAGAAAGAAAGAGATTGTCTTAATGATCCAAAGGGGCACCTGTACCCCAATGTTTATAGCAGCAATGTCCATGATAAACAAACTATGGAAAAAGCCCAGATGTCCATTGACAAAGGAATGGATAAACAAAAGATGACAGATGATAGATAGATGATTGATAGATAGATAGATAGATAGATAGATAGATAGATAGATAGATAATAGATAGATAGATAGATAGATAGATAGATAATAGATAGATAGATAGATAGATAGATAGATAGATAGACAGATAGATAATAGATGATAGAGTGGAATATTATTCGACCATCAAAAACAAAATATTACCATTTGCAAGGACATGGATGCAACTAGAGGATATTGTGCTGAGCAAAATAATTCAATCAGAGAAAGACAATTATATGATTTAACTCATATGTGGAATTTAAGAAACAAAACAGAGGATCATAGGGGAAGGGAGGGAAAAATAAAATAAGATGAAATCAGAAAGGAAAACAAACTGTAAGAAACTCTTAACTCCAGGAAACAAACTGAGGGTGACTGGAGGGTAGGTGGGTGGGGAGATGGGGTAACTGGGTGATGGACATTAAGGAGGGCACTTGATGGATGAGCACTGGGTGTTATATGCAACTGATGAATCACTGAACTCTACCTCCAAAACTAATAATATGTTATATTAATTAATTGAATTTAAATAAAATTAAATTTAAAAAAAAGAAAAAGATTGCCTTTAAAGAAGCTGTAGATAGAATCAACTGGCTTCTCCAAAGCCACAATGGAAGCCAGATGATTGTGTAGTGATCAACTGGCCAAAAGAAAAACCTAGATCCTCTACCCATGGAAAATATCATTCCAAAATTACAGCGAAATACAGGTATTTTGGGGCTATGAAAACAAGCAAACACAAAGCAAGAGCATTCACCACCAGTAGATCAGTATCAAAAAGCAAAAGAAAAATAACCCCAGATGGAAGAAATGCAGGAAGGAATGAGAAGTGAAAAAGGATGAATATCTTCATGTGAAAAAGTAAGTGGATTTTCATCACATCAGGAGTGTATTTGGGGGGACATCTGGGTGGCTCTGTGGTTGAGCATCTGCCTTCGGCTCACGTTGCTATCCCAGGGTCCTAGGATTGAGTCCCGCATTGGGTTCCCCACAGGGAGCCTGCTTCTCCCTCTGCTTGTGTCTCCTCTTCTCTCTCTGTGTGTCTCATGAATAAATAAATAAAAATTTTTTTTAAAAGTGTATTTGGAGCCACATAAGCTCTGGCTCCCTCGCACATGAGCAATTGACTTGTAGGAGTCCTGGGCAGACCTCAAAGAGATCATGCCATCAGCCATCCTCCAGGGCGGCCAGAGCTAAGCCAGCGAGGTCCACACAGCGGCTGATCAGAACAGACGAACCATATCCAGTAAGCAAACTGGGTTCCCAGATATGAACCAAAAAAGAAAAGTCACAAGGACATTTGATATTGAAGGCACTGGTCTGAAACAAAGGTGATGTTCTCATGACACCATCCAGTGTGCCCCAGAGTGGGAAACCTTGGGGATCTCTTATTCAACTTTGTTAATAATTACCTAATCTCCCTGTAATCAATGAGGAAAATTTTGCCCAAAAGGGGGGAAAGGTCTGTAAGTTCATGCAAGTGGGAGATGACTTGGGCATGCAGCAGGGTGGCAGGAGGGCATGTGGAGTGCAACAGCCACGTGTATTTTGGAGCGAAACATAGATCAACTACAAATGGATAGAAAGTCGTGGGGAGAGGGTGGGAGTCAAGGATTACTCAAAAAATCCAACTTGAGAGATTTGAAGTGACTTTTACTGGGATGAAAAATACAAAGAAAAGAGTTCTTTTTAAATTTTTTGGACAGGAGTGGGAGAACACAGATTCAAGGTTTCCATTTTAGGCTTTTAAATCAGTGACACCTAGGAGACCTCCAAGTGTAGATGCTACACCCACAACTAGAGCCCAGAAATGAGGCTTAGGCTGTAGACATAAATATGAGGATTACTGGCACATTAGAGATGGTGTTTAAAGGCACTGTTATGGATGAGATCATCTAACAAACAGGTGTAGAGTTTTAAAATATAGTTAATTACAAAGAAGAAAATAAAAAATCCTCCATAATCTATCAAGAGAGATCCTTACTTATAATTAAATGTTTAGACCCTCTAGAATTTTGATTATCCATGTATCTACAGATATATGGATATATCAGATGGCAGGACAATATTACTGAAATGGGAAACAATGGCTTACCCACAATTTCCTTATACCTTTGGCCGTCTCTTCTTCTCTTCAAACTTTAGAGGTAGCATTCAGGGCCCATTTCCTAGGGAAGGAATGCAATAAAAGAAAATCTTCTGGGTTTGGGTGCTTAGGTGGCTCAGTTGATTAAGTGATTGGCTCTCGATTTTGGCTTCAGTTGTGATCTCAGGGTGGTGGGATCCAGCCCCAAGTGGGGCTCCATGCTCATCAGGGAGTCTCCTTCCCCTCTCCCTCTCCCTTTTCCCCTCTTCCCTCTCCCTACTCACCCTCACTCTTTCTCTCTCTCTCTCTCTCTCTCTCTCTCTCTCTCAAATAAATAAATAAATCTAGAAAGAAAGAAAGATGAAAGAAAGAAAGAAAGAAAGAAAGAAAGAAAAATAAGAAAGAAAGAAAGAAAGAAGAAAGAAAGAAAGAAAAGAAAGAAAGAAAGAAAGAAAGAAAGAAAGAAAGAAAGAAAGAAAGAAAGAAAGAAAAAATCTTCTGGTCTTCTGGTTTTCAGTTTCCAAGAGACATGGAAAGGGCCAATCTCTAGATGATAGATTTAGAAGAACACCCAATGAACAAGTGTGCCCATCTAATCCCACAAATGAGAAGAGAAAAGGACAAAGGGAAGCAAAGGGTCTTGGATGTTGGTGGGCCCAATGAGAAGGGCCCTACTCCCCCACCCCAGGACAAACCTCCATTTGGAATCTGATAGCAGGGAAGTCCTGGGCCTCTTTGCCCAGATAGCACCCAAGAAGGAGAATCCAGACCCCAGAGCAGGGAAACCTACCAGGTAATGGGTCCTCAGTCCCATCAGGGACCAAGATCCATCAGATTCTGTGCCAAGATCCATCAGATTCTTGCTGATGCCCATGGAGATATCCATGGTTGTTGGTCCACACGGGTTGCCGGGGGGGCTCTCCTCTGCTGGAAGCTCCGTGCAGTCCATTGCTCTGTGTTTCTTGTCCACATGTAGGTGAGTAGGATCCTGTGACTGCTTCTGCCCCACCAAAGCCCCCGCAACATATATAACCCCAGGGAAAACACAGGAACCCTAAAATGACATGGTAAGTTGAGGGCTCCAATATGAGCTACATTCAGCTAAGGAAGAATGAAATGAGTTATGCTTGTTGCAAATGTGTAAATAAACAACTGGAGGTGAGCTTTGCCAAGGGGTTGGGGCTCCTGCAAGAACAGGAGCAGGCAAAAGTGAAGAGATAGCATCACCAGGGCACCACGGCACATTGGTGTCCCTCCCGTGGTGGTGGAGCTTGAGAATCAAGGAAAGGGTGTGTAGAGGACGAAGGCAGGGGGAGACTCCATGCCCACTCCAGTTCCTGGCACACAGATGGTAATACTGGAGAGAATGCCAGCCATGCCCTCTCGCTCAATATTAAGCATCTAATAAACTTTTATAGGATGACTGAATGGTAAGGAACACACACATTAGGTACATTATATTCTGTCTACAGTTTGTTAAAGCAGCATAGTGTTACCGGAGAACAAAACGGAAGAATTTTTTAAAGATTTTATTTATTTATTCATGAGAGACATGAATAAATGAGAGAGAGGCAGAGACACAGGCAGAGGGAGAAGCAGCCTCCCTGCGGGGACCCCAATGCGGAACTTGATCCCAGGACCCCAGGATCACACCCTGATCTGAAGGCAGATGCTCAACCTCCCAGGTGTCCCCAGAAGAATAATTTTTCTGTTTAAATTTAAATTCTCAGTCCCTCAGTGAGTTAAGTATCTGCTTTTGGCTCAGGTCATGGTCCCAGGGTCCTGGGATGGAGCCCCAAATCAGATTCCTTGCTCAGCAGGGAGTCTGCTTCTCCCTCTCTCTGTGCCTGTTGCTCCCCCTGCTTGTTCTCTCTCTCTGTCAAATAAATAAATAAAATCCTTAAAAAAAAAAAAAAAAAAAAGACTTTGGAGCACCTGGGTGGCTCAGTAGTTGAGCATCTGCCTTTGGCTCAGGGCGTGATCCCGGGGTCCTGGGATGGAGTCCCGCATGGGGTTCCCTGCAGGGAGCCTGCTTCTCCTTCTGCCTGTGTCTCTGCCTCTCTGTGTCTCTCATGAATAAGTAAATAAAATCTTTTAAAAATAAATAAATAGATAGTTAAATAAGTAAAGACTTCTTTTAAAAATAAACAAATAAATAAATGAATTCTCAGTCTCATCACCCCATGAAATCAAAGCACGCAATTTTTTTGGTGTTTCCCTCCTGTCGTCGTTCTGGATAAAGGGCGAATCAGAGCATCCGGCCGTATTTGTTTCCCTGACAAAGGTTTCCTTCTCTTGCAATGAACAATTGCAGGGATGGCCATTAGCCTCCTAAGGCCAGGGGTCTCCCGCCAATGCCCCCACTGTTGCCAGTAGAGGCCTGGGTCTGGCTCACTCCATCAGCACCTCCTGCCCCCCATGGGCCTGAGGGCAGAAGGACCCATTCTGGTCCTGACACCAGCAGCCCGCCATCCCTCCATCAGCTGCCCAGGCTTCTCTGACCCCTCTGAATGGATGATCTTGGAGATGCCTTTCAGGTCCATGTGTGATGCTTCTGAGCTTCTTTGACCCAAGTGCTGATTGTCACGGGGGATTGATTCCAAATCCATGTGTCAGCAATGAAGCCAACATGTGAAGAAGTCCTGTCTCTCTCCAGGACAGGAAGCCCAGGCATTCTAAAGCTTTCCTGCCTAGCTAACGAGCCAGTCCTTAGCTCATAGTCCACACCCCCTGGGCCTTCCAAAACAAGAGGAGAAAGTTCCGGTAGGAGACCAGATGGCAAGAGGTAGGGTCAAGTCAATGCATTTCCTTCCTTCTGCCCAGCATCAGCATCTCCACCAATAGCCACGTCACTTTCATGACTCCGGCTTCCACAGGTCAGGCCCACAGGGGATCCAGTTTCTGATGGTGACCTCACCCGCTGGGTGAGGGGGTTGAGGGGGATGACTTCACCCCCTGGGTCCAGCAGCTCTGCTTCCTCCCTGTGCCCCTGTCGTAGTGTCTGTTGTTGCTAATCTCTGAGCTGTTGGAAGATCCCTATTTGGCTTCTCAGTTTCCCTGCCAATTCCTTGCATTATAGTCCATCTGTTTTAAGTACTTAGAGGGCCTTCTATTTTCCCAAATGGACCTTGACAGGACACAGGGCTGTGCAGCCACTGGAGAAGCCCAGACACAGCCATGCTCCCCACTCCACCTCCCAAATCCCCTCTGGCCAGGTGACTGCGTGCCAGTGGGAGGCCTTACACAGGGCAACCAACTCGTCCTAATTTGCCCAGGACATTTCCAGTTTTAGAACTAGAAATCCTCAGTCGAGGAGACCCCTGAGTCCTGAGCAAACTGGGGTGGCTGGTCACTAAAGACCTCAACAAGATGGCTCTGAGGAACAGAAAAAGATGGTCCTCCGAATGAATAAAGCCATAAAAGAGGATCAGAAGCTGACAAGTTCCTGGTTCTTGGTGTTGCGAACGGAGTCCTGGATGCAGGCTGGCCGTCTGTGTGCTGTGTGACTGAGAAGCCACTCAAGCTCTCTGGGCCCCCCTTCCTGTAGGTCTCATGCTGCATCTCAGCTCCTGCCCAATCTCCCCAACCCCGAGTTACTGGGTGAGTCAGAGGAGGGAAATCTCAGAAAGCACCTGGAAAGGCAAGCAGAGGTAGAGTGTGACCATTGCCTCCTCTTACTCTCTTACAGCGACCAAAAGAATATTTGCTGGGCTCAAGCAATTCTACAAAGAATGAATGCATCATGCTCCTGCGGTATGAGTTCACAGGTGCATCCGAGCAGAAGCCCAATGGCCATTCCTTATCTCCTGGCTGGACTCTGAGGACCTGCAGCATTCCTTGGGAGAGCCCTTCTCTGGGCCATGCCCCCCTCCTGACTTCTCCTGCCGTGGGCGCACCTTCACCTCTGCGCACAGGTAGCTGTGCCCCAGAGGCCAGAGGAATGGTGGTGATTCCAGGCTGCACACCCCGGCCCCAACCCCCTGTCCCAGGGTTGCTGGGAAGTCATCTCATTTTCCAGGATAATACAACTTTATGGGGAAAAGGGATGAAGTAAAGATTAATATCCCACGGGGCAGGTAACCATACTGCCTTCGTGAAAACAGAAGATGTTTCTGTGTCTTCTCTTCCTGTGTAATGTCACAACTGACTGTTGATCATCCAGCTTCAGCAAAGGAAGGATGATGTTTGCAGCTGTGGCTGTGGCTTGGGCCCCAAACGCATTAAGACACTTGATGGGGGAGTTTGGCCTGCCAGCTCCTGGCATTATGGGGTAACCAGGCACTATCTGGTCTCTAAGCAGTAAAAATAATAAGCTTCCCACTTGGGAGACACAAATCCATATCATGCTCCAAGGGAGATCATAAAGCCCTGTCTTCCCTGGTTATGAGCATCTGGGTCCCTTTCTAGAAGCACCTTCTGCCTTCCTCTGAGCCTGCTCCTGGAGTCATCCTATGTCCAGGCCCACTGGCACCTACAGCCCCCTCAGCCCCCCAGCATGCCCCAGTTCACGTCAGTCCAGCTTCTGTCGTTCTTCATTGGCTTCATCCGGGGTAGAAACCTGCCAATAGGAGGTTAACTCCTCCCTCTTCCAGACTCAGTGACATTTATTGACTTCCACTCTGTGCACTTTCATGAATGTTACCTGTTTCACCTTTAGTGTCCTTTAGAATAAGGATTACCATCTTAACAGATGGATACGGCAGGCTGAATAATGGCCCCCAAAGATGTCCATTCCCTCATCCCTGGAATATGTGAATGTTACTTTATATGGCAAAACAGACTTTGCAGATGTGATTAAAGATCTTAAAATGAATCTTTAATCTGCAGTATCCGGATGGGCTCTAAATGCAATCACAAATGTTCTTACAAGAAGGAGGCAGAGGGAAGGAAGGCAATGTGACCACTGAAGCAGGATGCGTATGCTGTTGGCACGAAGGCAGAGGAAGGGCCCAAAACCCAAGAAATAGAAGGAATGCAGCATTTGAGGCTGGAAAAGCCAGAGAAAAGGACTCACCCTACAGCTCCCGGAGAGGATCGTGGCCTTGCTGACACGTGACTTCAACCCAGTGAAGTTGATTTCGGACCTCTGACCTCTAGAATTATAAGAGAATAAATGTGTATTGTTTTAAGGCGGGTTTGTGGTAACATATTCCAGTGGCAACAGGAAACTAATAAAATGAGCAAACAGAGATGTTTTCTCTGCCTTGTTTCAAGCCACTCAGCAGGTGAGTGGAGCTGGAATTCACACTCCGGCCTGCTCACAACCTCACATTGTTTCTATTACACCACGCTGCTTCTGAGACGCCACAGATCAGGACAAAATCATTCCCCACTGAAAATTAGTAGGAGGAGGGGCAAGTGTGAGAAAGAGGATTATCACTGATTTCTATTGGTTCCTCAAAATATCCATTGGAAAATTGAGAAGCACCAAGTAAAAATTGGGGTAAGACAGATCATTAAAAAAAAAAAAAAAGATTATTTATTTATTTATTTATTTATTTAAGAGAGAGAGAGAGAGAGAATGAGTGGGGGAAAGACAGAGGGACAAGCAGACTCCTGCATGAGCAGGGAGCCTGACATAGGGCTCTATGCCAGGAGATTGGGATCGTGACCTGAGCTGAGTTAGACATTTAACCAACTGAGCCACCCAGGCGCCCCAGGACTAAGACAAGTCATTCTTAAGGGTGTCATGAAATTCAGTTTTGTGCTTTGTTTCCTCTGGTCACGTCTCAGTCTTCACACCGCCGTATAAAGTGCTGATCTGCTTGTGCCCACCTGCTTCCCTAGTGCAGTGGACTTACATAAAGGTGTAGAAAAAAAAAAAAAACATCCCTTGGGAGCCCTTGGGAGCTAAATAACAGAATGTGAATGGAGTAGATGGAATCCGGGGCTTTACGATCAGGGCTCTAGTCTTGAAGTTCAGCGGATGCCTTTTCTAAAGGAGATCTGAAGGACAGCACATCAGTGAGAGATGTTGCTCCCCTGGTGCTAGAGCCCGTGCTTGAGACCTGTTTGCCTGGCAGGTGTTGAATTTTCCCTTTCATTTTTTTAACTCCTCTGAAAACCCTAGAAAGGTAGACTAGGAAGGTATTTCATTGAACTTAATGAAGAATCTGATGCTCAGAGAAGTTAAAGGATGGCTCAAGTGCTACTGGTTACAAAATCTGATGGGTCATTATTACTTGAAAGGGTGAGGGATGCTTTTCTTACTTTCTTAAAGCTCTTGGTAGAAGAGCTACAAGTATCTGTCCCTTTATCTTCTGAGAACACAATTTATCATGGAAGTCTGTTACTATGCAATATTTTTTTACTTGGGAAAACTTCACTAGACCCTATGCCCTTTAATAGAGATGTTTTGACCTTAGCTAGCTCTAAGAAGCTATACTTTGACATATAAGCACGTTTCTGGTTAGCTGTGTCCTGCTTGGACATGATGCCATCGTGTTATCAAAAGGGTCACAGTCCATTTCATATCCTGGGTTGAAAAGAGAAAAAAGAAAAGCAGAGACCCCTAGCCGGAAGATGACAGCACGTCAAAGCTTCATGTTGGGGAGCTTTCCTTTCTGTTTTTGGCACCCTTACCTCAGGCAAAGTTCCCATGCCACAAACACTGGGGAATGTAAGTTGGGAAGGTCCCTCTAACTGATTAAACTCCCTCATTCTTTTCCAAGGCTCCCCCCACTGAAACTCTGAAATCCCCTTATCAGCTCTCATAACAACAACAGAAGGAAACAAGCATTTTCTAAGCTCTTAATTCTATTCCTACCTAACCTCCATCGCTGTATCAGGCTTCCTGTTTCTTTAACTCAATCTCCCCCCCCCCCCCCCCCCCCCCCCCCCCCCCCCGGTTTAAAAAGCCACCAACACCTCCACAGATGCCAGGGCTTTGCTGGAGCTGGGACTTACCTAGTTTGGTGTAATTAGGGGGTAGGGGAGCAGGACTGTCTGAAGCTCACCTCGGGGTATGAGTGAGAAATCAGAGTAAAAGATTATTTATGGCACAGGTGACCATCCTCCACCGAGACAGGGTCCTGTTTTTTGTTTGTTTGTTTGTTTTTTGTTTTTGTTTTTGTTTTTTTGTTTTTTTTTTTTTTTTTTTGAGACAGGGTCCTGTTGATGTTGCTGCATGGCTCAGCTCACCGAGCCTCAATGACAAGATGTTCTTGTAAAATCTTTGCTCAGGGCTTGCCCTTTTCACTTGGCAGGCCTTCTCAGATGCTGACCACATGCCCAACAGACAAGAGGGTAGGAGTTGAAATAGCACAGCAGAGGAAATCTGGAGCTATCCATGAACTCGAATTCCCTGAACCAAGGGACTTTGCCGAGGGAAACATGGTTATTTCATCACTGACATCTCCTGGCAGAGAGCTCTCAGCCCAGGGAAGCAGTGGGAGTCCCTAAAGGCAAGAGAAGTCACCAGTTACTTTAGCATCCCCTGGTTTCCTTTCACAAGTGACAGTTTGATGACATAGACATCGTCTTCTACAACTACTCCTACATCCTTGCCTTTCTGTTTCAAGTTGTTCTTTGGGGAAACACAGATCAAATTTTGATGAGCTATAAGTACACACTACCTTAAACCCAGCTAAATGCAGAGATTCCCAGGTTTGCTCTCAGGAATCCACTGGACCAATAGTAACTTGTTCAAAATTCAGCAGCTGTTCCTTTTGGTAAAATGCAACAAATGGCTGCAGAGCAGCACTGTGGCCAGGGTCTGCAGAGCCAGAGTCTACTGGTTGTCTCTGACCTCATGGAGCTCCCAGTCTAGCTGGGAAGACATCACACGTGTGACCAGCTTTACAGCGTGTGCTATAAATAGCAAGGGGATTAAAGCTAATCTAAAGGGCCAGCTGCTGGTACAGTTGCTGCCACTGCAGCAAACCGAAGCCAGAAAGGGAACCAAAGAAAATGCAGGAAATGTGCCTGAAAAAAAAAAAAAAAATAATAGCATGGTGGCCACACACAATGGTGACCAAGTTTTTTTTCCAAGTTCCAGTGAAGCCTCCATTCATTTTTATTTTGTGAGATTGAAGCCGTAATAGCTGGGTGTACAAAGAATTTCCTGTAGATTAATATGAAGCTGGAAGGAGTTGATAGACTGCAGGCAGCGATTTGGGCTATTAATCCAGCCAGTCATTCATTAACCCTCAGGAAGTTTTCTGTGCCAAAGTCATTATTATTATTATAAACTAAACTCTAAGCCCCAAATGGGTGTATGGCTACTTTTCTCTCCAGGATGATCAGTGTCTGAGTCAGCCAGGGAGCCTGAATCATTTCCTAAACTCCCCCCTGGTTCATGGGGAGCTGGCTTTGTACAAAGCATTGGGGCTACGGGAACCCAGCGAAGAGCCCTCTCAAGAGGTAACCATCACTCTTGTATATTTTATGAGGTCCTGAGTGGCTATGGCAGGCTGCTGGTTGTTCTTCTATCCTTCCCGGCTATGGTGTAACAAGGTCCTTCTACCTTTCTGTCCTTCTACTTGGCTATAGTCTAAACATTTCAGCTGCCAACATGACTGCCTTGCTCAAGACTACATTTCCCAGCCCCCTTTGCAGTAGAAGTGGTCATGTGACTAGGCAACCTTAGCAGAAGTGATGGGGGGGTGGGGGTCATACCTTGATCTTGCCCTCAAAAAATTGGAAGTATACTTCCCTCCCTTCCCAGCACATTCTCCTCAGATACAGAGATGGAAAGTTCTTCCTGAGGGCACAGAGCTGACCCAACCATCCTGAACTGCTGACCTCTGCACGGTTACATGCAGAGGTCAACTTCGATTTTGATGAGTCTTCCGCCTTGGTACTTGGGAATGTTTTTGTTGCAGCAGCTAACCTGTACTCCTGCAAATACAGTGACCGCCCTGCAAGCCGTGTGGTCTCAGATCAGACCCCTTCCCATGCAGTGGCTTTTATTCTAGCATCTGTAATATGGGATACAGACCATGTAATGAGTTGTGTTTGGGGGTTTTGTGGGATGATTTTTTTGCATTATCTCATTTAATTCTCTTAAGAGCCCTGTGTGGTTGGCATCACCGATGCCCCCATTTTGAATACAAGGAAACTGAGACACAAATAAATCAAGGAGTTTGTCCCAAGTTTTCACAGGTGGGGGGATAACGGAGTAAGGATTCACGCCCAGGCAGTGGACCTCCACCTCTTCCCTCTGCTGCCTCTAACGAGTGAGATGGCATGTCCATCTGGGGTCCAGATAAACATGTATCCCAGGTTCAGCAAGTCCGCCTGCATGTAACTCACACCCCTCTTGCTTTTGTAAGGGCACCATTGAGCAGTCACACTCAAAAGCTTTGGCTGGTGGTTTAGCTCCTCCACATTGACTGAATTCCTATTGTGTTCCAGGCATGGAGTCTGACACTGAGGACATAAAAATGGATAATACAATCCGGGTTCCAAGGAAACTACCCTTCAGTGGAAAAGGAAAAGACTTGACTGGATTATTTCAGTACAATGAATGTGGCAAAAGAGAGTATCCATAGGGGCACCTGGGTGGCTCAGTGGTTGAGGACCTGGCTTTGGCTTGGGTGGTGGTCCTGGGGTCCTGGGATTTGAGTCCCACATCAGGCTCCTCTAGGGGAGCGTGCTTCTCCCTCTGCCTATGTCTCTGATTCACTCTCTGTGTCTCTCCTGAATAAATAAATTAAATATTTTTTTAAAAATAAGAGTATGCATAGAGTGTCCCTGTGGGCTATCACATTTTGCTCTTCCAGGGCTTCTCAAGGGGTAAAGAATTATGCAGTTGGTACTTGAAGGGGAAGGTACATAAAAGAACATCTGCTGAAATCCTGGCTATCTCATAATACATGTTATCTGATTCTTACCCTAAAACTAAGGGGTATAATTTTATCCCCATTTTACAGATGAGAAAAGTGAGGCCAACAGACTCTAACTAATGTTCCCAAGTTCCTACATTCTGCAGCAGAGGCAGGATTTAAACCTAGGTTTGTCTGACTCCGGAGCCCACAGGTTACTTTGGTTGGTTGGGTTTTGTTTTACTTATTTATTTTTTAAAGCTTTTATTATTTATTTATTTATTTATTTATTTATTTATTTATTTATTTATAAGAGACCCAGAGAGAATGGCAGAGATAAAGGGAGAAGGAGAAGCAGGCTCCATGCAGGGAGCCCGATGTGGGACTCTGGGGATCACGTGACCTGAGCCAAAGGCAGATGCTTAACCCCTGAGCCACCCAGGTGCCCCAGTTTTTGTTTTATTTTGTTTTGTTTTTAATTGAGGTATGGTTGATATATAACATTACAGTTTTAGGCGTACAACATAATGACCTATAACATTATAGTTTCAGGTGTAAAACATAATGATTCAGTATTTGTATATATTATGAAATGATCACCATAGTAACTCTAGTTAACATCAATCACCATAAATAGTCATAAATTCTTTTTTTTTTTTTGGTGATGAGAACTTTTAAGATCCACTCTCTTAGCAACTTTCAAATGTGCATTATAGTACTGTGAACTGTAGTCACCATGCGGTTTATTACATCCCCATGACTTACTTATTTTACAACTGGAAGTTTGTATCCTTTGACCACCTTCACCCATTTCGTCCTCCCCCTATTCCTTGCTTCTGACAACCACCAGCCTGTTCTCTGTATCTGTGAGCTTGGTGTTTTGTTTGCTTTGCTCTTTAGATCCCACAAATAAGTGAGATCTTACAATATCTGTTTTTCTCTGTCTGACTTGTTTTATTTAAGGTAATATCCTCACGGTCCCATCTATATTGTCACAAAAGGCAAGACTTCTTTTTTATGGCTGAGTAACATTCCATTGTACATCTATGCTGTGTTTCTTTACCCATTCATCTGTGTCAGTAGATGCTCAGGTTATTTCCGTATCTTGGTGATTGTAAATAATGCTGCCATGGAAATGGGGGTACATGCATCTTTCTGAATTAGCTTTCCTTTTGTTCAGATAAGTACCCAGAAGTAGAATTGTTGGATCATCTGGTAGCTCAGTTTGTAATTTTCTGAAGAACCACCATACTGCTTTCCATAGAGGCTGCACCAATTTACATTCCCACCCACAGTGCACAAGTGTTCCCTTTTCCCCACATCCTCCCCAAGTCTTGTTATTTCTTGTCTTTTTGATAAATAGCCATTATGACAGGTGTGACGTGATATCTCTCTGTGGTTTTGATTTGCATTTCCCAGATGATGAGTGATGGTTAGCACCTTTCATGTACCTACTGGCCATCTGTATGTCTTCTATGGAAAAATGTTTCTTGAGATCCTCTGGCTGTTTTTTAAAAATTTCTTTCTCTCTCTGCTCCCCTCCTCCACTCACCTGCTTTATTCAGATACATTTGACACCTAAGGTTTTGTAAGTTTAAGGTGTACAATGTATTATCTGATACACTTACTATATTGTAAAATGCTTGCCGCTGTAGTTTTAGCTAACAACACCTGCTTCGCAGCACATAAACTCTGGACAGTTTTTAATCAGATTGTTTTTTGCGATTGAGTTCTAGGAGTTCTTTATGTATTTTGGATGTCACCCCCTTATCATATACATGATTTGGACATAAGTTTTCCCTTCAGTTGTCCTCTCATTTTGTTGATGGCTTCCCTTACTGTGTGGAATCTCCGTAGTTTGATGTTAGAGCCCGTGTATTTATCAAATGCTCCCAGAACAAGAAATAAGTTGATCCTCAGATTGGGAAATTTTTCTTCTCTCAAGTCTTCTGACTGGAGCACAAAATGCCCAGAATATGGAAACAGCTCAGAAAAAATGGCTTTATAAAACATTCTTCATAAAACGGTGCTTTGTATCAGTCTCAGAGAGAAAATGTCTCTTGTTAGCACAAGGTAAAAAGCCAGAATTATGGGCAATTGTTGTGTGCCCTCCCTGTTCCTTTGAGGAGCTGCTGCTACCCCAAGCCGATGTGGTTGTAGGGGGCTGAGTCGCGTGATGTCTTGCCCTCTGAGGAGGAGATGACAATGACACAGGCCTGGCCAATCACAGTACCTCATCATTCCTGCCAACCTGGAAGGCTGAGGGGCATGTGACCAAGCAGGGCCACCCAGCTCACCCATGGATCTGACACGATGCTGCTAGGAGAAAGAGAAGCTCCCTCTGCCAGTCTGGGCATCAAGCCACGGAGGCCTGGGGGTGAGGCAGCGGGTTCCTCTGGCAAGAGGACGAGTCTGCAGCCAGAATTGGAATGAATGATGCCTGGGAGAGCCAACCTGTGGTGACAGAGGAGAGGTGGAGAGAGTCCCAGCTCGTTCATTCCTGAACCCACTCCCTGACTTTTCTAATGAGAGAAGCAAAAAAGAAAAAAAATATAATCCCCCTGTATCCTAAGTTGAGCTGAGTTCAGTTTCTTTCACTTGCCAAAACAAGCGTTCTAATACAATAGGGAAGGTGTGGCTGAGTGCAAAAAGCAAGCTCACAATAGAATTCAAATATTTATTTATTTGATTATTTTATTTTTTATTACTTCATATGGTATCTTCATACATTATATATTTATTATTACTTATATTTATTTTTACTCTATATGTAAAATATCCATTGGATATGTATTTTTCATATTATATATTGTATTCTTATGTTCTATATATTTCTTTTATTTCTAATTTTAATGTGTAGAGCTTTATCAATTCTGAAAATTTCAGGCGCACACACAAACACCATGCCATATATTTTTTTAATATTTTATTTATTTATTCATGAGAGACACAGAGAGAGGCAGAGACACAGGCAGAGGGAGAAGGAGTCTCTCTACAGGGAGTTCAATGCAGGACTCGATCCCAGGACCCCGGGATCGTGACCTGAGGCCAAAGGCAGATGCTCAACCACTGAGCCACCCAGGTGCCCCCACGCCATGCCACTTTTAAATGAAACCACAAAGACGAATGCCAAGGTCAAATATTTGGAACTGCCATCTTTTTATCTGGCTCCTATAGAATCAGCTCTTCATATATTTCTTAACCAAGATCTGGCCCCCGTCGTTAGCTTGTAAGTTCCAGAGGATGCCAACAGTAACTTCCAACTTAATCCGCCAACCCCAGCCCCCTGAGATGTCAACCGTGTATACTTAAGAGTTTTAAACTTGTGTCTCCAGCTGAAACTTGCCATTTTTGTCTAACAAAACTCATCCTGTGATTAACAATTCTATTTTTTTTCCAATGAGGCATAGTTGACCTATAATATTATATTTGTTTCAGGTGTACAACATAGTGATTCGACAACTATATACATTATGCAATGGGCACCATGATAAATGTGGTTACACCTGTCACCACACACGTTACTACAGCATCCACGGCTGATCACCTACGTTATGACGGACTCTTTTCTCTTCCTCCTCCTTCATATAACAGGTGTTACTCCAAATGGATTTCCTCAGCACTTCATAGCTCTCTAGAATCTGTGGCCAGAGGTGGGATTTTTTTTTTTTTTTCCATTTCTATACCCAGGGCCTGGCTTGTTGTGTGCACAGATTTGGAGGGCCCCGACCTGGGATGACTTCAAGTTGGCCTCATCCCAGGGCCTCAACTCTTACTTTCCAGGGTCTGAAAGTCCTTCTCTGAGGGCACTGCCTCTCGTTCCTCAGTGAGGCCTGAAACACGCAGCTCCACCTGGTAGAGGTGACACAAGAGATAACCCACGATGAGAAATACATGTCTGAGAGCAGTTTCTTTCCGATTCGAGAAGGTGAACAGGTGAAGTGAGCAAAAGCTGAGTCTGGGAGGGGTAGCCCATGACTGGGGAGCAATGGTAAGGAGAGCCTGAGGACAGAGAAGCTGCCCTACCAGGCAGCCTGGCCAACAGTAGAGCATGGAGCTCACTATGCCTTTCCCTGACCACGTGGCCTCCGGCAATGTCTTCACATTTTGGTTTCCTCTTCTGTAAAAGGTGACCGTTGTACTCAACATCACATGCTATTGTGATTCTCAAAATACCTCAAGTCTGTGGAGGGTGAGCATGATGCGTGAGGCTCACTACCAGTGTGCAAAAATCTTAACTCCAGTCTCTTCAGATAATTTTCATGGAATGATAGAAGGACACATGGGGTGAATGGGTCAACTCTCACTCCAATCGGTCCATCAGCAACCATTTACGTCACCATCTGCTTTGTGAGCTACTGCATTCAACGTTCCCTCAGCTATTAACTGAGTGCCTACTATGTGCCTGGCATTCAGGACCGCCGGCTCCATAATTGGGGGTGGGGGGGATCTTGTGTAAGATGAAAACAGGAGAGAGGCTTCTTCAAAAGTTAATAAGGATTTCAAGATAACAAGAGCAAAGCATTAAACCAAGTGCAGGGCCCTCTGAACATGATGCCCAATATGACTTTCCCAGGCTGCCTCTGCAGCTGGCCCAGGAGCTGGGAACACAAGGGTGACAAAAAGAAACAAACACTCTTACCCTCATGGGAGTTTACATTCTAGCAAGAAGAGATAGACAATAAGCAAAATAAATAAGAAAGTGCTATATGGAATAGAGAATCATCAGGGCTATGGGAAAAAAATGGCTGAGGAAGGTGGTCAAGGGGTCAGGATGGGGTTCTTTGCTATGTTAATTAGGATGATCCTACAGGAGTGCTATGAGACGGGGCAGGGCAGCACGAGGTGACATCAGAGGCAAAGCACCAGAAGGACTCTGTCTGAGACTATTGCCGTTATCTGAGTGACCAATGGTGGTGGCTTGAAGTAGGTGGGATGGGCAGATGGTGAGAAATGGTCAGATTCCAGATGTATTTGAAAGGCAGAGCCCAAAGGACTTGCTGACAGACTCAATCTGGGGTGTGATAGAGGAATCAGGGATGACTCCAAACTTTTTGGCTTGAGTAATGAGAATAAAATTGTCATCAACGGAGAGGCGAGACTGTGGGAAGGAGCAGTTGGGGGGTGGGGTGGGGAGGAGAAGTGAGGAGCTCATTCTTGGACAAGTTACATCTGAGATGCCTGTTAGTTGTTCCAGTAGAAGTAACTGAGTGGACAGTTGGAAATATGAATTTTGGGGTAAAGGAGTGGGTCCAGGTGGGAGATATCAGCTTGGGCGTCTTCAGAGGTGATGTGGCACATAAGGAGAAAGGATCCTCCAGGAGCTTCAGGCCACTTGGATAGGTAAGACACAGAGAAGATTCTACCCTTGGCCCAGGACAAGGGACAGGAATTGTGGAGCTCAAGAGGCAGAGCTTGTAGGGCCCTACTTCTTTTCCAGAACCTACAAAGCCCTTCATGCTCGAGCTCCTGCCAGCATTTCAGACCACTTTCCCCTGGTCTTCTGTGCCATGGCCACACTGGCATCCTTTTGGTCCTCAAAGCAGGGGGTTACAGGGAGGTGGGGAAAGGGTTTGAGTCTGGATATGTTAGGAAGGTAGAGCTGAAAGGACTTGCTGATAGACTAAATGCTTGAAACTTGAGACTCCCAGCTTTTTCCCGTCTCAGGGCCTTTGCATGTGGGTTTCCCACAGCCTGGAACATTCTCCATACTGTTCTCGTCACATGGCTGGCTCCTTCTCACACTTCTGATTTCAGAGAGGTCCCCATCACCTGCGTTTCTCTCAGTCTCATTCCTGCACTCCACCATCTATCTCCTTTATGACACATTTTGCAACTTGAAATGATAGCTGTACTTGCTTGTTGTTGACTTACGTTTTGTCTCCCATGCTGGTCTGTAGGTTCCATGGGGCCAGGGCCATGCCCGTTGTTGCTGTGTGCTGAACCTCCCTACCCTGGTGCTTGCCAAACTGATGCATGATAAGTAGTTGATTGTCATTTTCTATGGATTCCATACCTGTAAACTCTCCTACTTGCTAAATTGTATTTGTAACCCCCAAATCAGTACTCACAAATGCCTTTATGGTCATTCAGGGATGTCCATGTGCTCTAAGCAGTGAACAATTTGTATCTCCTATGCACACGTTCCCAGGGGAGGCCAAATGAGAGGACATTTTCTTGTTTCAGCTCTCATACCATAAAGTGTCCTTTTCCCGATCTATTCAGTCCACATTTTCCACATTTTGAGATTTTTGTTGATTATTTCACTGTTTAAGATGGCCCCAAGCACAGTGCTAAGGTGCAGTCTTGTGTCCCTAAGTGTGAGAAGACTGGGATGTGCCTTATGGAGAAAGTACGTAGTTAGAGGAGCTTCCTTCAGGCAAGTGTTACTCTGTTGGCTGTGAGGTCAATGTTGATGAATCAACAATATATATTAAATAAAGTCTCTTTAAACAGAAACACACATAACACAAAGTTACCTATTGGGTTGACAAACATGTTGTAACCAGAGGCTCTCAGAAATCTAACCCCGTTTTTCTCCTGGGGCCATGATCCAGTATTCACTAATTCCATGTTTGCAAATAATGAATATAACTGGTATGTGTATTGAATGGTTAAAACAAAGGAATGGATGGATGTCCTGAGGCTTGTTCTAGGGAAGCAAGGCAAGGATCACCCTTGATATGGCCAATATGGGAGTGAGCAGGAAGGAACTAACTAAGCTTTAGTTCTTTGATGGCTATGCTAGTGCCCTGAGAGACTCCTACCCATCCATGCTAAACCCTGAGTGTCTATACTGCCTGTTACTGGAGTCAAAGCACAAGATGGGGGCTGGATCACAGAAATAAGGTAGAAACCTAGCTAGGAGATCTGGAACACAAGGCCTGAGGTTTACTCCATTACCCAGAACTATTCCACTGCATTTCTGAAGCTGCCCCACAGTGAAGACAGGTTTGATCTTAGGACTGGCAGCCCATAATAATGAGGCTCACATGAAAACTTCTCAAAAGAAGTGGGTGTTAAGTAGGGTCTTGATAATCTCCTGGAGAGGGGCAGAGAGTTCACTATCCCAGGCCAAAGGAATCATGGGAAACTAGTGTTTCTCAAGCCTCTTTAGGCCAAAACCCACAGGAAGAACGACATTGTATACCCATACATTGAAACAATACTTACATTAACTACACCCAATTCACTTTTTAAAAATTCTATTCTGTTCCATTCAGTTCCATAACTTTCCATCCCATTCTACTCAAGTCTATTCTATATCATTTCATTCCAGTTTTTTGAAAATGCTGGTCATAGTCAACTCAAATTATTTTACCACCCATTAAAATAGGTGACGAGCTACAGTTCAGTAGTAAGAAAAGGCAAGGTGATAAGTCTGTTTCGAACACCAGGTAAATCAATGTGGCCAGTAATGGCTAACATTTACCAAATAAATTCTATGTGCCAAGCATCATACCAAGTACTTTGGTACAATGTTACCTTTATTCCTTAAAATAAATTTTCACTTGGGTAGCTCAGTGGTCGAGCGCCTGCCTTCAGCCCAGGGCATGATCCTGGGGCCCTGGGATTGAGTCCCACATCGGGCTCCCCACAGGGAGCCTGCTTCTCTCTCTGCATCTCCCATGAATAAATTCCTACAGTTAGGTGATGTTTTATCCACTTTACAATAGAAGCCTTCTGAGGTTTAAGTGAGTTAATTTCTTTGTCCATGCTCAGCAGGTAGGAAGTAGAAACTGAGGTCTGGCTGCCTGATACCAGATCCTAGGCTCTCAGGCCCTACAGTGGTCTAGTTATATTGGGAGCTAGAAGGAAATAAGATGGGACAGTGAGATAGGGGCCAAACATCTTAAGATCTTTCATGAACTTATCTGAGGCAAAAGAAGTCACAGAGATAATGTATTTTTCCAACTTCCTCTTATGCTATAGATATATCAAGCATATAGGTTATAAAAGCAAAAGAATATAATTAAGTCACAGGTATCTACCATTTGATTAAATCATTGTATCATATTTGCTTTATATCTTTTTCCTTTTTTGAACCTATGTCATTATATTTAAACTGGTTTTTTTGTAGACTGCTTATTCTTGGGTCTTATTTTTATCCAATCTGGCCATCTCTGTTTTTTTAATTGGTATGTTTAGATCATTTACATTAATTGTAGTTATCAGTATGGTTGGATTCAGGGCTATCATAGTAGTATTTGTTTTTCATTTGTCTCCTCTGTTTTTGGTTCTGTTTCTTCTTTCCTGTCTTCTTTTAGATTACTTGAATCTTTTGGTATTCCACTTTAATTTCTCTGTTGGCTTTTTTTAGCTATATCTCTTCATATTAATTTTTTAAGATTTTATTTATTTATTTGAGAGAGAGAGAGAGAGAGTGCACGAGCAGAGAAAGGACAGAGGGGGAGGGGCAGAGGAAAAGAGAAAAGTGGATTCCCCACTGAGCAGGGAGCCTGACACAGGGCTTGATCCCAGGACCCTGTGATCATGACCTGAGCTGAAGGCAGACCCTTAACTGACTGAGCCACCCAGGCACCCATCTACACATTAATTTTTTTTAGTGGCTCTTCTAGAGACTACAATATACACTCCTAAACTTTCAAAGTCTACCTCAAGTTACTATTTTATAGGAAAATGTAGAAGCCTTACAATTGCATACATCTTGTTTCTCTCCCCTCTATTATAATTGTTATAGATATTATTTCTAAATATATTAAGAACTTCAGTAATGTTATAACTTTTGCTTTGTAACATATTTAAAGAACTAAGAAGGAGAAAAACAGTCTATTATACTTCCCCAGATATTTACCATTTCTGTCACTCTTCCTTGGCTCCTGAAGTTCCAAGTTTCCCTCCAGTATCACTTATCTCAAGCCCATAGGAGGACTCCCTATAGCTTTTATTTTAGAGCAGGTCTGATGGCAAAGAATTCTCTTACTTTTTCTTAATCTGAGAATGCTTTCATTTTATGATCATTCCTAAAGAATATTTTCTCTAGATATAGAATTCTGTTTTAACAGTTCTTTCTTTAAGCACTTTGAAGATGTTATTCTATCTTCTGGCCTCCGTGGTTTCTGGTGAGAAATCCTCAGTCATGTGAGTCATTGTTCCCTTATATATAATGTTTTACTTATCTCTGGTGGCTTTCAAGATTTTTTTCACTATATTTGTTTTCTAACGGTTTGATTGGCTGTGTCTAGGTGTGTTTCCCTCCTAGTTTATCCTGTTTAAGATTTGCAGAGCTCCTTGAATCTACAAATTTTTTTTTCACCAAATTTGAGATCTTTCAGTGATTAATTCTTAAATACCTTGTTTCTGTTCTAATTTCTTTCCTCTCTTCATCTGGTACTCTAACAACAGGATATTAGACGTTTTGGTTTTGTCCCATAGTCCCCTGAAAACACTGCTAATTTTTTTTTCAATTTCTTTTCTCTCCTTCAGATTAGGTTGTTTTTATTGATCTGTCTTCAAGCTTGCTGACCCCACTCTGCTGTTAAACTCATTCAATGAGCTTTTTCATTTCAGATGTTATCATTTCCCTTTCTAAGGTTTCCATTGCATTCTTATTTTTGTAGTTTGTATTTCTCTACTGATCAATTCTATCTTTCCATTTGAGGGTGTTTACCTTTATCTTATGGGCATGATTCTATTAGTCACCTTAAAGTATTTGTCTGATAATTCCAACATCTGGGCCATCTCAGGATTTACATCATTGATTGTCTTTTCCCTTGAGAAATAGTCACATTTACCAGTTCTCCATGTATCAAGTAAGGTGCTTTGTATCCTGTCTCCTTTGAATATTATGCTGTAAGCATCTAAATCCTGTTTTTCTTTTTTAAAGTTCTCTGCAAAGTGTTGATTTTTGTTTTGTTTTGTTTTGTTTTGGTTTGGTTTGGTTTGGTTTGGTTTGGTTTAGTTTAGCAGGCAATCAACCCAGTTGAGTTCAGATCATAAATGTGGTCTTGTCTTCTGTTTGTGGGGTTCCAGGATCAAGTCAGTTACCAAAGCCTTTGTACCACATTTAGGTCTGTCCTGGACATACACAACTCTGGCCAAGCCCAGGGTTGGTGATGGTTTACACACAGAATTGGAGTTTCTCCTTCTCCAGCTCTCTCTTCTCCAGAATTTGTCCTACGTGCTCATTCCTGTGGCCCATTTTCTCAGTCTTCTGGCTAGAAGATATAGTTTCTGTCAGAGTTTTGGTCCACAGCTAGGCTTCCTTCAGACCAAAGTTGGCACATAAACGGCAGGAGGGGGATGAGAAACTCACCATCCAATGGATTATTCTTCAAGTTTGACTCCCCTCCTCAATCTACCTGCTATTACTTTTCAGAGTCCTCAGATACTGCTCCTTTGTCAGAGTTTCAGATGTATTAACAGAAGAGGTAGACTTAGACAGTAAAGTCCATCTGAACCAGGACCAGGAGCTGATCTTTTCTTTTGTTTAAGTTATTTTTTAAAAGCACTTCAGATGCTTTTAGATCTGAGAAATATTTGTCAATATTTTCCTGTAATTACGTAAGTTTTTGGAATATTTTTTAAGGTGATTTTGCTAGGTACAATCCAGGTGGATGTATGTTAATGAACTGTTGCTTTAAACTGGTACAGCCACTCTGGAAAATGGTGTGGAGTTTCCTCAGAAACTTAAAAATAGAGCTACCCTATGATCCTGCAATTGCACTACTAGGTATTTATCCAAAGGATACAAAGATAGTGATTCAAAGGGGCACATGTCCCCCATGTTTATAGTAGCAATGTCCACAATAGCCAAACTATGGAAAGAGCCCAGATGTCCATCAACAGAGGAATGGATAAGGAAGATGTGGTAGAAATATAAATATATATATAATATTTATATATATATTTATATATAATATTTATATATATAAACATATGTGGTAGACATATATATATAAACATATATATGTTACTCAGCCATCAAAAATGAAATATTATCATTTTCAACAACGTGGATGGAACCAGAAGGTATTATGCTAAGAGAAATAAGTCAGTCAGAGAGACAATTATCATATGATTTCACTCATATATGGAACTTAAGAAACAGAACAGAGCATCATAGGGGATGGGAGGGAAAAATAAGGGGAAGTCAGAAAGGAAGACAAATCATAAGAGACTCTTAACTCTAGGAAACAAACTGAGGGTGGCTGGAGGGGAGGTGGGTGGGGGGTTAGGTAGTTGGGTGATGGGCATTAAGGAGGGCACTTGATGTAATGAGCACCGGGTGTTATATGCAACTGAGGAATCACTAAACTCTACCCCTGAAACTAATAAATACACAATATGTTAATTAATTGATTTTTTAAAAAATGAACTATTGCTTTTACCATATCTAGTGACTATGCTTCTCCCTAATAGTGCTTTTATAATTAAAAACTACTTGTCTGATATTTTAATAGCCATACTAGTTTTCTTTTAATCAACATTCTTTTATTGTGTGTTTCCTCATTATTTTACTTGCAGAGAGGTGGAGTCTGGGAAAGTACCACCCACCCAGGATCTCATGTGGGCTCTCCTTCAAAGTTACATCTCTCTGATGGAAGGACCAGCATAATCATGGAGTGTAGCTTGTACGTTTTGTGTCTTAATTTTAAAATAGCCCATGAGAGTCCAGTGCTGTGCTTGGGGCCACCCAAAAGAAGGAAATTGTTGTTGGCAACTTGGGAAAATAGTAGATTTTTCCAGGAAGTTGGATTAGCCCCCAAGGCCATGCAAGTAAGTTTTCTGCAGACCACTTCTTTGTGCTTGAGTGAAAAGGCTTTCATGTTTTGGGGTAGAATTGGAGCTTCTCAACTGTGGCTAAAGAATAAGTATGAATGAATGTTATCTCTTTCTGAGAGATGCTCAGGCCATAACAACAGAGAGAGTTCATTGTTCTGGACTCTTCCATGTGTCAGGCATTGTACATGATGCTTTATGTAGATTATCTCATTTATTTTCAAAACAACTCTAAAGCATATACTCTTTCTTTTTTTAAAAAGATTTTATTTATTCATTCATGAGAGACACAGAGAGAGAGAAGCAGAGACACAGGCAGAGGGAGAGGCAGGCTCCATGCGGGGAGCCTGATGTGGGACTCGATCTTGGGACTCCAGGATCACGCCCTGGGCCGAAGGCAGGCTTAAACCACTGAGCCACCCAGGGATCCTTGTAAAGCATATACTATTATACACATTTTTCTGATGAAGAAACTGAGGCTCCAAGGGCATATGACTTGCTTGAAGTGACGCAGCTGGAGGGTAAAGCCAGGACTAAAACCCAGTAGGTCTGGCTCATGTCCTTGACCCGGTTTTCTAGATGTGAGTATTTTGTCACTGATCCTGGACATTGAGTAACCTCTAGTGCACATGTGTCAGGTGCACTCCTCATGATTTGGTACCCCATGGACCATTCAGGTGGGGGAAAAGAGTCTGAGAGTGACTCACAGAGAGCCTCCCTGGTAAGATCTCCCTAGAGCTCTTCCTCGCTCACTTCCCCCTTCTTGGCTGCATCTGCAGAGATGCATCCACCTTGGAGCCAGGATCTCCCAAGTACACTGGCCTGTCTGTCTCCTTTGAATTCACTTTGCTCATTGGTCTTCTCCCCCTCAACTTTGACCTGGAGTCAGTCTAGACCTATCCCTTTTCCTCTTTCCAGACTCCTAAAAGGAGTGGCATGACCAACTGGACCAACATGGTTTCCTTGGGCTCAGGCTGAGGGCTGACTGCTTGGCTGTGAATACCAGACCAGGAAGACCTCAGCTTTCCTTCAGGGGAGGTGGTTTCTCTAAGAGAGACTGGTATGGATTTGTGGGGAGAAGGAGAGTACTTTAAATGTAAAAGTGGCATTTTGGGTAATAAGTGAGGAGATACAGCTCTTGCTTCATAGCTTTAGAGCAGAGGCAGCGTAAAGCATGTAGAGTTATCAGAGGAAAACCCAGTTAAGTCATCCTCCTGTGCTCCTGGGACACTTCTTTCATCTTCCCCAGGGCTCCAGTCAAATTCCAGGTTTTGATCATCACCAAAATCCTATAGTTAGTCAAAGGTCCTGCCAGTAAGCCTTAAACAAGCTATAAGGAGGGACATTGGTCCACCATAAGGCCCCAAGATAACTTTAAGGAAGGCAACAGGTATCATAATGGGTCCAGAAGAAAGACCACTGGGCCAGGAGTTTGAGAACTAAAATCCAACCCTATCTTCAAGAGTCAGCTCGGTGTAACCTTTGGCAATGCAGCTGCAGGCTGCCCTGCTTATCCACTGGGAGACACGGGGGAATTAGAATTTCTTACTGAACCACATGATGTCTTCAACGCCCTTCCAACTGGGAATCATCCGTGATTCACTCAATCCTTGTAATATCTGCCATTTAATAAACACTGTGGGACAGGCGTATTGATGCATTATCACACTCGGCCCTCCCCCAACAACCCAGTGAGGTGGTTTCCCTGAACATCCTTTTCAGAAATGGGGAAAGTAACTTGCCAAGATGCCAGAGCTGGCTGGGGAGGAGAAAGGATTTCGATCGAGGTCTGTCTCACCCCAAAGCAGATATTCTTTCTTGTCCATGATGCTACCTCGGGCACTTTACCAGTTGACTCGGCCTGCTGCCCCTCGAAAGAAAGTAAAAGACACAGATAGATGTGCCCAGGTGGAGACCCTGCCCAGGAAATGGCACTTCTGGAGCAAAACTGCCCTAGTGACAGGCCTTGCAAAACAGCGGCCCCCAACCATTAAGCACAGGGCCATCTCCCATCTAGAAAGAGGCTCCCTTTTGTCCACAAAGCCCTACACACAAACAATAACTCTATCACCCGGGAAACCACAGAACAAAGGGAGGGAGATAGATATGGACAGAACAGGGTATAAATAAGATGCTGTATGGGTAGAGAGGGAAAATGATTTAAAGGCAGAACACACCAGGATATTTGACACGCAGACTTTTAAATTATGCCTACGCTCCTTATATGAGGTGTGTACACAAATGAGTCTGTATTTTCAACTACGTCACATGTCCTGTTTTGCAACCAAAAACAATATTTGTGCTTCATGTGCTGCACTGTGGTGTTTTATACACAGAATCACCTGGCACGGCTCCTGTCCCCAAGATGCAAATTAACGTTCTCATGGGGAGTGGGGGTGGGGGTGGGGGTCCAAGGGGAGGCTGGGGGAGGGGCGTAAGCCTACTCTGCAGGCCACACTCGGGTGCTGACATTGCTGGGCATGATGGATGCTGCCAGCACTGTTGCCTAGCAACCCAATACCCTTCAAGAAAATCCAGCAGTCTCGCTGGCTCGCAGAAGCAAGCAGGGCTGGTTCGGCATGGCATTGGGCATGGAAAGATAATAATGGTTTTGTTCCAGTTATTAATCATCATTCCTCCTGATTTCCTGTATAGATCAACATACCTGAGGGTACCCGGAGCCACACGCCAGGTTGAGGCTGGAAAAAGCCCAGGGTTTTTAAATTACCTCCAAATGGGCTTCCGAGAGTAGTGGAATTTTACTGGCTGGTCCCATGATGCTCCTTCAATCCCCGGCCCTTTCCACAACATAAAGGCAGATCTCCACAGCATGACTCACCAGCATACCTCCAGATAGTTGTTTGTCAGCCCCATCATGAGTCATGCTTTCTTCAGCTTTCTTTCTTTCTTTTTTTTTTTTTTTTTCTCAAAACTGAAACACTTGACATTTTAGAATGGGGTTGGGGGAAGGTTTTTAAAAAAAAAAAATTTTTTTTGTCACTCTGTGGCTTTGTGTGCAAGCGTGGGGGTGTGTGGGAAGAGGTGAGTAATGGCTGCCTGAACAGGTAAACATGAGTGAGGTTCTCCACACTGTCAGTCGCCTGGAAAGCCACCGGAGTCTGAGGATGCAGTCATCTGTGTCGCGGAGGAATGGGAACGCCCCTGGGCTATATCCTAGGAGGGATGATGTCCCAGTCATCATGCTGCTTTCCACCCATTCCTTTCCAGCAACCTGCTGCTCCCTGCATCCCCCCAGAAGAAAGAGGCCTGCCTCATCTGGTGCGGTGTAGCTGACAGGACCATTGTAAGGCTCTAAGAAAAATCCTGCAGGAGTCACAAGCAACAAGGAAAATCGAGATTTCAGATGCAAAAAGAGAAGCCCCATACCAACACAGAGATTGTGTTGGACCGGGCAGATGGCAAGATCCCTGGGTTTGGGTTAATTGGTGAATTCCCTGATTCTGACGTTAATTGGGTGTGTGATGAACTTCTGCTTATTTTGCACGGCCCAGCCAAAGTCTCTCCGTGAAGTCCTCAACCTCTTAAACTTAATCACTTAGCACACTGTTTTCTCCCCTAAAATGTGAGTGCCTCAAGGTCAGGCAGCCTTGTACACATCTCTATCACGTCCACTTGGCACCACATCAGATATATAGTAGATGCTCAATATACACTATTTGTCTGTAGGAGAGAAGGGTAAATGAAAGAATTAATTAACCAGTCCAATAACTACATCCAGTTAACCCCCTGGAGCCCCTATTCGTTCACATGCTTAACAATATGCACCGTCTGCTCACAGAAAAGTAACGAGGGTCTAGGAGACTTTTTATTATTATTATTTTTATTTTTATTTTTATAAATATATTTTTTATTGGTGTTCAATTTGCCAACATATAGAATAACACCCAGTGCTCATCCCATCAAGTGCCCCCCTCAGTGCCCGTCACCCAGTCGCCCCCACCCCCCACCCACCTCCCTTTCTACCACCTCTGGGAGACTTTTTGAATGTTATGCAATATCAAGTCATTATAAATCATCATTAGAAAAGTTAGGGATTACCAAATGTGTCCCCAAAGTCAGAGATCAGGACCCATTCTACACACAGGTAAACTGGGAAAGGAGAAAGTGTGAGCTGATACTTCCTCTCGCAGGCTGGGGTAATGTTTGAAATTTCCAAAACATTTGCTTCTTTGGATTAAGACATCACCGATCCTTGTTAAAAATGCAAATGTTCTCTTGCGGCAACCGCATATTAATCCATTATTTACCTTGAGTTGTTCAGCTAAACTTATTAAGTCTATTTGCAGAGTGAAAGGGACGTGAGACAGGTAATTACTTTTTACTCTGTATTAGGAAAATGTTTAAACATACAAAACCAGAGGCAGTCATATAATGAACCTTTATGTGTTTGTAGCCAGCTTCAACAATTACCATCCCAAAACCAATCTTGTTTCACCTATCGAGCTCCCCAAACTGGATTATTTTGAAGCAAATCCCAAACCTCTTCATATTTAATGTGTGCACATTCCAGTACAAAGTTCTAAAATATAAGTACTCTTAACATTACCACAGTGTCAGTCTCATACCAAAAAAAAAAAAAAAAAAAAAAAGAAGGAAACAAGAATTCCTTAATATCATCAAAAATCTGATCAGCAGGTAGCATCCAAAATAACCCTAAGTGAACAGTTCAGTTTTGAGGTGAAAGTAACATTAGGTCCAGAATATGGCAGGGGCTGGTTCTAGGACTGGGCCTACTCAGGGGAAGAAGGGGCCGTGACGTGAATATCACCCATTTCACTGTTTTGTTGTGTTTTCCAGTTTCACAACTGCCAAGAGCAATCCACGTAAGGGAAAGGACGTGAATGTGTAAGCCAAAACATGAATTACTCTCCCTATCAGCCAATGACACTCACCAGCTTCCCCCAGCTGTTATAAAAATAATTAAGACTTAGGTTTCCCTAACCTGGCAGCACTAGGCCTTGAGTAGTTAATCCCATTGTCTACTTCACCTGATTTCGATAAGCCAGTTGTATTTGTCTGAGCCTCAGTTTCCTTGTACAATGGAGGCAATAACAAGACATACCCCGCAGTGCTCTTAAGAGAATTAAAGAAGATAATGTATGTAAAGCACTTCGTAAAGCTCCTGGCACAGGAAACCCATAAGGAACAGGAACTATTGTATTGTTATTCCCAGTCTCCTTGGAAACCAAAGCTGGGGCAAGCTGATGCTTGATGAAGATCCTAATGGCCTTATCATGGCCGCCTCCTCTGCTTGATAATACACTGAATCTGAAATATTTTTTTTAAAGATTTTATGTATTCATTTGAGAAAGGAAGAGAGGGCACAAATGGGGGGGGGGGGGGCAGGAGCAGAGGGAGAGACAGAAGCAGGCTCCCCGCTGAGCAGGGAGCCCAACATGGGGCTCCATCCCAGGACCCTGAGGTCAAAACCTGAGCCGAAGGCAGGCATTCAACCAACTAAGCCACCCAGGTGGCCCTGAATCTGAAATATTTTAAGCTAATGTGCCTCGAAGTGCACTTTTCAGACTACCTGCATCGAAATCACCCAAAAATGATTATTTCAGTGTGGATTGCTAAACCCTCGGCAATTCTTAGGGGCACTAAAGTTTGAGAACTTCTGCCTTGAGTTTGCCCAAATGTTTGTACAGTAACTTTTCCAACCAGAGAAAAAACAGGGTGCCCGAAAGACAGTGCAGTGTGGCAGCAGGGACCTGGGACCAGAGATCAGGAGACCAATAGTGGAACTTGGTCATCCATTTGGCTGAGGAATGGAACTGGTGATATCTTCTTTCTGGGGCCACAGAGAGAGCCAAGTGGGAGATCGTAAGAACGAGAAATTACTCCCCATTCATCAATCAATGTGTGGTGTTACTTATTATCCCAATTCTGAGAACCTAAATATAGAATTCCTATTTGGTGTTTCCAAAAGCAGACCATGTGGTCTAATGATGTTCACGACAAAGGACATCATTCATGGCAGTCTCATTCATTCATTCATCAATAAATATTTATTGAGTGACAATTCTTTGCCAGGCACTGCACTGGCATAAACCAGGGGAAAAGCACTCACATTCCCTGTCTCCTAAGCACATAGCGGGCTCTGCAGTACCCAAGGCCAAGGAAGGGACCGGGAGAGACTTCAAGCTCACAAAAGTCAAGAGCTAGAAAAGGACCTTAATGAACACAATTCCTTCGTGCAACTGGTGGGAGACAGAGATCCAAAGAGGGGAAGTGGCTCCAACGCCCCACCATGAGAAGGTAGCTAAAAAGGCACTTACTTCTCAGTTCTCAGAACTCTCCCTCCTCTGTTTTACCCTTTCCTGCACCAAGAAAAGCAAAGAAGCAAAATAAATACTGAGTTGCTCTTTCTCCATGTCATCAGAATGAATCATTTGAGTTGACAGCAACAAAATTCTTCCCACTTCATCGCAGTACTATTAAGTTTTCGTTTTTCATTTAACTTAGAAGCAGATACAAAACAGCATGCGGAATGGGATCTCACTTTTGTAAACAGTGTATCTGTGACGTACACAGAAAAATGGCTCTACCAATCAAAGATTAGCCATAGATATTCCCTAGGGGCTAAGATTATGGGCGCTTTTTATCTTCTTCTTTATATTCCTGGAACTTTCTCAGAATGTTCTTAAATCCTCTACAAGGAACACGAATCACTTCTGTAACAAATAAAAGGTTATTTCAAAAATAATGTTGGGTTCTTTTTTTTCTTTTTAAGCCCATGTGTTTTGCCTTTTTGAAACTAAATCAAATCTCATAAGAGGTTTTTAGAATCTTTTTGTCCAGATTATTTCCAAAAATTAAACGCAGTTTTTGTCCTCCAACAACAAGATGTGGCACAAAACAGCCACCTGTCACCAGACCTCTAAGATATTCCTTGGATTTACCCAGGCAAAGACTCACTGTAGTCTTGAGTGGAACCAACTAATCTACAAGTATTTCCTGAACCCTACCCAGTTCAAGGAACTGCATTATGCCCCATTCTCCGAGGTCAAAGATGCACAAAACATGATCCCAATCTTCAAGAAATATGGGATTTAGCTGAGGAGTGAAGACATAAAAATACACAAAGTTCAGTAACAAAATGTGATATTGAACAAAGGTGTGATGTTGAAAAGCACACTGTGTGTTGGACCAGCAAAGACAGTCCATTTAGGGAGCCGTGGGAACCCACTGGCAGACAGGAGATAGAGGGCAATGGAGCCATTGAAGGGTTGTTTTTTTTTTTTTTTTTAAATCGGGGAGGTGACCTAAGATCTGTGTTTCCAGGAGATTAAGGTCTATAGAATGTACAATTGTATTTGAGCTACAAGAGGCTGAGGAGATGGAGGAAAACAGCTGTAATATATATCAAGTGGAAAGAATGCGAGGTTTTAGGTTCAGTTCAGCCACTAATAAGGCGACTGTCATTTCTGCTGCCTACGACTAGATTCCTCATCTGACAAGTGGGAGAATGGACTAGAATCTCTAAGGTCGTTCCCTAGCTGTCAAAATTCTTAGTTGCACGATCCAGGCAAGAATGATGAAGCCTAAAACCCACATTGCAGTGGCGAGGACAGGCATGGTTTTATTCTAGCAGGTGCCTCTTGGACAGAGCTGCTAAGTCACCTTACACATCAACAAAATACAGTCAGATTTTCTCCTCTTACTCTTATTTTTAACCCGTTGGGTGGCTTTGCCCCAAATATTTTCTTTTCACATTCTTTAAAGAGACTAACATACCATAAAATTCACCCTTTTAAAAATACAATTTAGCCATTTCTAACATATTCACAAAGTAGTACAAACACTAGCACTAAGTCCAGAACCTTTTTTATCACCTCAAAAAAGAAATCCTGTGCCTATTAGCAGTCACTTCACCGCCCCCCCTCCCCTAGCCCTTGGCAATCACTACTCTACATTCTGTCTGTTGATTTGCCTTTTTGCAGACAGTTCATATAAATGGAATCATACAATCTGTGGCCTTTTGTGTCTGGCTTCTTGCATTTCTTTCCTACTGTCGTCAATGTCTATCCACGAGGTAGCGTGTCAGCACTTCTTTTTTATGGCTGAATAATATTCCATTGTATGGACATACCATATTTTATCTGTTCGTCCATTGATGGGACATCCAGCTTTTCTCCACTTTTCAGCAGTGCGCTAAATGTTATAGTCTTGTTTTTCAAAGGAAAAGCTGTCACAGGCACTGCCACTATTTGAATTTAAAAAGAAACAGAAATTTGGGACAGAGGGAGGGTGGTCACTCCTGGAGGGTGACAAAACCATTTTCATCAACGGTAACTGTTGTAGACATTCATTCCGACGACTTTTTCCATAGATACCGCAAGGATAAACAAAATAATTGTATTTCCAAAGAGAGTGTGACTTTAAGTGAAAATTTTTGAGCAGCAAAGCCCATTCCATGGATTAAAAAAATGCCACAGGATTAGGGGATAATCTTTAGCTTTCATGTTGTGCCAATGAGAGAGAATTGAGTTTGTAGATTCCCAGGCATGACGGAAGTAGCGTCTCAGCCTATGTGTGACCTGCTTTTCACTCTGTAAACAACCAATTCAGACTCAGGCATATTAGAGTTTCAGCATTTCTTCTCCTTTTCCCACAGTCCAGGCTGTTAATTTCCTCACTGTATTTTTATGAGTAGGGAAAACATGAAATATCACTGACCTGTCAATATTCGTGTTACAATATAAGACCCAAGATGACCTTGCCTTTTCCTAAATCAAGCCAAATGAAAAATAAGGCCAATAAAAGATTTATCCCTTTGACATTAGACCTCTGAGTTCAGGCCTTCCTAAGTGGGGAGGCAGCAGGAGGAGCCAGAGAAGAGACAGAAAAAAAATAAAACTCAGCTGCGTGTTTTCTTCTTGTGGTCCTTTAACATAATTTTGAAATTATCATACAGATCAGAAAGAGAGTAGAGAGTTTGAGAGCTTCATCACCAAGGAGAAACATTTACACAGCACCTATTTTGTGCCAAGAAGAATGAAGAGGTCCATGGTCTCTTGTAATTGAATCGAAGGGAGAAGATTTAGTCATTAAAAATCATCACAATTTGCCAGCGGCTGGGAGAAGGAGAGAATGGGGAGTAACTGCTAATGGACATGACATTTCTCGTTGGCCTGATGCAATGTTCTTGAATTAGACAGTGGTAATAGCAGCACAACCTTGTGACTATAATGACCCCTGAAATGTACGTTTTAAAAGGGTATGCAAATATATGGTATGTGAATTGTATCTCAATAAAATAAAACATTGAAATCATAATAATAGCACATCACACTATTAACTAAAAGAGTGAAAAATATCTGGGGGTAGGGTAACAAGAAAAGTCTTCTTCCAATCTTGGGTTTGGGTACTAAACAAAACCTGTAGTAAAATTTCCCTGTATTTGTCAAAGCCCTCCCAAGGCTGTTTCTGCAGGGCCCAGGTCTTCCCGAATCCCCAACTTGTCCTGGCTCAACAGATGCCCCTGTCCTCTGACTCAATGGAAGTTCTCTTAACTGTTTTGCCCCCAAGGATGTGTTTCTCAGGCAAATGCTCCCTGGCTTACAATGTGATTCGGAAATACGCTGCTGGCTGTGTTTTATGCATTTTATCAAGTGTTTTTAACTTTGTGCTAGTTGGAACCATGAAGGGCACAGTTTTAGAAGGTTGAAGTTAAATAATAATTTAACACCAGGAAGCATTCAGCCGGGGCCACCTAGCACAAGCTGCCTGGGTGGTCAATATTCTTGAGACCTGCAGGCAGCTTCCCATCAGGAGGTTGCTTTGTGGCCACTTGTAGAGTTGGGGGCTGAACAATACAGCAGTTGAGCCCACGGACTCTTGGAGACAAGCCAACTGACTGGCCAAGTAACCCTGTATGTGTTAATTAACCTCACTAAACCTCAGTTTCCTCTTCTGTAAAACAGGGATGATCTTATGCATAGGTAACCCATGGATTTTGAGTAGATGAGTCTACAGTGCCTGGAGGAGTGGCTGGCACACACTCACCATCACTCATCAATAAGTGATGGCTGCTATTTGGATTACTACTACTTCTTCTGCTGTTGCTCTCTGACTGTTCTTAAGGAAGGAAAGTGTTTGCTGCATCCTTCAAGGAGGCTGGGTATATATTGGGTATATTTTAATTGTCACCCACTTAACCTGTTGCATTCTACAATAAGACAATGAGGATAAGGAGCATGGGTCCAGGGACACCCTGGGGGCAGTTAAGTCAAATTCCACAATGGAACCAACACACCAGATTTTTGCATTCTGACATTTTTTTCATCAGCTTTAGGCTTTAAACTATTTAAACCAATGCGCCCACTCCTTCTAGGTTCTCAAAGGCCGGTATGGGATCATCTGTTCAGAACAATTTGGGGCCCTTTTTCAAAATAGGAAATTCCCAGGCCCCATCTGGAATTACTCCTCCAGAAGGCTCAAGGGAAGAACTCTGCATTTGAATGAGCTCCTCGCTATTTCTTGGGCATGCTGGAGGGTAAGTGAGAACCACAGCACTGGACTTTGCCCAAGTGCCTAAAATTATCAGTGCCAGGCACACGGCAGATGCTTAAGGCATTTTCATCTTAATAAATAGGGAAAAAAAAGACCAAAATAAAATTAATAAGAAAAATCTAAGGTTAAACAAAAATCATGAAAAAGTAAATGTATGTATGCACATATGTATGTATGTATGGATGGATAGATGGATGATAGATGGATGATGGATAAATGGGTGATGGATGGATGGACAGATGCATGAATGCATGGATGGATGGATGATGGATGGATGGATAGATGGATGCATGCATGCATGGATGTATGGATGGATGCATGCACATATGGATGAATGGATGATGGATGGATAGATGGATGCATGGATGATAGATGAATGCATGATGGATGGATGCATGGATGGATAGATAGATGATGGATGAATAAATGATGGATGGGTGATGAATGGCTGCATGGATGGATGCATGCATGCATGGATGGATTGATGATAGATGAATGGGTGATGGATGGATGGATGAATGGATGTTGTATGGATGGATAAATGGATGCATGGATGGATGGATGATGGATGAATAGATGATGGATAGATACATGGATGGATGATGGATGAATGGATGTTGGATGGATGGATAGATGGATGGATGGATAGATGGGTGGGTGATGGATTGGATGGATGCATGGATGGACAGATGAAGCAGTGTATCTAACTTCTTTGCTCCTTTTCATCATGTTGTTCTTGAAGAGTAATATATGACTGATGCTTAACACTTAGAAAACAAGGAAAGCAAAGGAAAAGACAAACAAAAATCACCACTCAGAGGTTACCACCCTCAAAATATTTGCATTGTTCCCTCTGATCTTCTGTAGGATGCATATAAACACAGGATTGTTTAACAAAAATATCATCCTCTTGTACACCTAATACTCTTTTGAGCTTGCTTTTTTTTAACTTAACAATGCATTATGAATATTTTCTCAACTCAGGAAATCCTTCCTCACCATAATTTTAGATGGCAGTATAGTATTCCATCATAGCTATGCTATGATTTATTTCATCCCTACCCAATCATTGAAAGTTCAAGCTCAGTAATTAATTAAAAATGAAATATACATGTAGATTCTAATTCATGCCTTTAGTATTTATCTGTATTTTTTTAAGTTCCACAGTTGATTTGAATCAGGAGCCAGAAGTGATGGCTACTGCCCACAAGTCTACTTCTAGAATATTCTCGAGAAACTTCTGGAGTTAAAACACAAAAAAGGAAAATTTCCATGCCTCAATAATGTTGGTATATCTGGATTATATCAACTCTATTGATTCCAGGGTGCACAGCATTGTCACACCTCACAGGAGGAAAGAACAGGTATTATTGTCATCATCACAAGGGGACCAATGTGATCCAGTACCATCAAGATGGTACCAATTTCATTTCTGATGAACAACTGTTTGGAGAACCACACAGCGATGCTCCGCCAACTGGAATGATTTATTTTTATCATTTCTTTCCCTTTCATTGCTTCAATTAGTTGCCAAGATATGACAGGAGGAGCTTGCTGTCTCTTTGGGGCTTGGAAAAACTCAAAGATTAAAGAAAGCCCAGAGTTTATAAAATTATGTGCAATTTAGTGCTTTTGATTTTTAGAAAAACGCTCATACCAGGTTCTTCTGGAGTATAACAAAGGAAAGGTGATTTTTTTAAAGTTAAAAACAATTCAAAGGGAATTGGCAACACACCCTCGAAGGCAGGATCTGTCTTGGTTACCCTCATTCCCTACAGCATCTGTCATGATCTCTAGCACACCGTGGATGGTTGCTAAATGAATTAATGCTCGTATGAATGAATGAATTAGGAGATGGTCCTCTATCCCATTTTAAGTCATACAATATAGATGATCTGGACTCCTCGGTTTTCCTGCAGACTTGATGTCAGTCTCCAAAGGCCAGCCCACTCCTAACTTCCTTATTTCCTAAAAAAACTCAAAATAGGTAATGCTTTTATCCAGCCTCACAATCCTATGCTTAGGATAAAAATCCACAGAAATATGTCACCAGCCCCATCTGCCCCCCACCCCCACCCCCAAGGGAGGTACTCAGCAAATGAAAATCTTCAGGATTCCTTACCACTCCTGGGTCACAGGGGTGATTCTCAGGGTCACAGGAATTCATTTGCTATAGAAACCATGGCTGCCTTTAAACCTGGAGGTAGAAAAAGCTTCCTTTATACTCAAATCACCTCAACTGTGTGGTTCCCAGCCCCATGGGGTCAGCTGTGGCCACCGGGCTCCCTGTGTTCTCTGCTTTCTTGGCACCAAACTGCATGACCCCAAACAGAGCCCCAGCCTCACTTAACCAGGAACCTCAAAGCAGCCATTCCTCTCTGGGTGCTTCTTCACTGATTAAAACAACAAATGACTGCTCTGGCACCACGTTTTACCAACACTCTTGGGCAGTTCATCCCACTGTGGGATCCAGGAAGATCACATCTCTTCCCTGAGTGGTTCAGAACCCCACTGCACCACGTGCCGGTGCCAGGGTCCCCACTTTCTGGGAGCAAGTCCCTTCCAGGCTGCCTGCATTCCTCGCCCTGACTTTTACTTTCACTTTTACTACAGCCAAATACTTGTGCAAAGAAAAAAAATGTGTAATTCCTCCCCTCCCTTTTTTTTTTACCATATACTTTCCTGTTTCACACCAAACTCTACAAAGCCTTTAGTGTGCTCACATTTTTATTTGCACCAAATATACATGCTCTTTTTTTCTTCTTTTTAAGTAAACGGTGTTCAATGCTTTCTTGTTTACCAGTACGTCTTCCTGAGAGCTGATTGTTGCTGCAGAAAGTGTGAGGGCCCAAGGGGCCCGGTGAGGAGCTGAAGGGACATTGGAGGGGCGAGCTTCTGCCCTGATGTTGGGCAGTGGGAACAAGAGACTGTACCTGCCTGACCCAGAAACATGCACAGCCCGCATGAGAGCATCGCTCAGGGACTGTTTTGTTGGTCAGTCTCACAATACCCTGATTCCTGCTTGCTGAGCTCCTCACACTGAGGTTTGAACAGGGAAAGCTCTAGAAAGAAATTGATGGAGGCCAGAGGCTGGGTCTGCAACGTGAGGAGATGGCTCCCCCCAGTGTCGGGATGATTCTTCAGAAACCTGGACGAGGTTAAGCCAGAGCAGTGACCTTGAATGCTGAGTTGGTGACCAATTGAAGGTGGTGTGACCCACAGGCCTCAAGAGGAAGGGGAAGGAAGAGGCCAGTGCCCAGCGTGGGGTACCAGTTCCCCCAAAGCCGGTCCTCCCTCTGTCACCTTCAGATCCTGATGATCAATGCTGCAGACCACCCCCAACACAGCTTTCTCCAAGGACTCCAGAAAAGCCACCAAGCCTTTTTTTACTGTGTTTTATTTGCTCGTTCCTCTTTCCCTCTGCAGCAGATGCCCCAAACCCTAAAGATAAACAGGTGAGGTTGTATGGTCACAGTACCTGGAATCCCATTGTGTTTTCCTCAACATCTTTTCCTGTTCAAAGCCCGATCCATTCCAGCTCAGGGGCCTCCTGCTGATTACCAGGGCCTCCCTAAAGCCCCCCTTTATTTTTTTAATTGTATTTTTTTTTTATTGGAGTTCAATTTGCCAGTGGTGGAAATGCCATAGACCTGTGTTAGAAAGCTGCCAAAGTCATTTTCCTGTTCTTAGGTTTAAATAGAAAGGTAGACTACGTATGAAGTTCTGAAGTGGAGCTGCCAGCCTGCAGCCCTGAGGAAGTACAGGGCGCTGGACTGCTATTAGGGATCCGTGCATGATTCTCAAAATAAATTCACCAGAAAAGAAAACAAAAAGAAAGAGAAAATTGATGCAGAATTCAGCCCAAGAGAAAAAAAGACATGAATAGTGCAAATATTTCCCAGGTCCGTTCAATGTAACAAAACATGTAGGGAAAATCTTATTACCATCACTTGTTCTGAAGATACCATCCTCAGTATATATTCTGCAAAGCTAAAGAAAAATGTCCTGAGGCTGGTGGAGTCAAGGCTGAAGCCAAACTTGGAAAGACACCTTGGAAGTGCTCTGGTCCAACTTTGGAGGCTGGTCCTTCATGGAACGTGTCAACGTCAAGTCATTCCTCTTCATGTCAGAGGCTGAATGTTATCAGAAACTAGGTATATCTCTAATAATGAGGCACATAGGTAAGTGACAAGATCATGGCATCTCTTTTTTTTTTCTGATTATGGTAGCGACACATGTTCATTATAGAAAAATACAAAATGTAGTTTGTAAATTTTTTCCTCAGTGTCATCAAATATTTTTCTATCTTGTTAAGTATTTTTTTTAATTTCATTGTAATGGCTGCATAATATTGCACTTTTAAAACCATTCTTTTATGAGAAGACATTTGTTTCCTTTTTTTTCCCTCTTTTTTAAAGTGAAACAAAACAGATGAACATAGGGGAAAGGAAAAAGAGAAGGGGTAGGGAGGCAAACCATAAGAGACTCTTAACTCGAGGAAACAAACTGAGGGTCACTGGAGGGGAGGTATCTGGGGGGGGGGGATGGGGTAACTGGGTGAAGGGCATTAAGGAGGACATGTGATATAATGAGCACTGGGTGTTGTATGTAAGTGATGAATCACTAAATTCTACCTCTGAAATTAATATTACACTATATGTTAACTAAAATTTACTTAAAATTTTTAAATATTTTTTAAAATATTTTTTTAAGTGAGTATGGTGAACATTCAGATTTCTGAGTTGCTGGGTCAAGGAGAAAGTCACTTTATTTATTAAAACATGCAGTTGAGGGTCTCATGACACCATGCTGTTGTTTTCCATGCCAGCACATGGTGCCTTTGTAGAGAAAATAAAACTGTGAAAAGTATTTGTTTGGAATTGAAATAATAAAATTAAAAAGTCGAGATTTGACTTTTGGGTTTTGCTACTACTGTGGCAGCTGACAGCCTGTGGCACATCCCTTTGACTCTACTGGCCACACCTAAATTAACAATTTTTTAAAAGATTTTATTTATTTATTCATTCATGAGAGACACAGAGAGACACATGAGAGAGAAGCAGAGACACAGGCAGAGGGAGAAGCAGGCTCCATGCAGGGAGCCTGACATGGGACTTGTTCCCAGGTCCCCAGGATCAGGCCCTGGGCTAAAGGTGATGCTAAATCGCTGAGCCACCCAGGCTATCCCTAAATTAACAATTTTTAAACAATTTAAGGTTATACAGAGAGAAAGCAATATGCTTAGTCTTTTCTCTTCTTCTATGGAATAATTTTTTTTTTTCAAATTCTCTGTTCTTGTGTAGGAGAAAGTATGGCAGTCATACAGATGGGAAACTGCTGCCAGCTGCTCGTTCGCAGGGGTTTGCCTCTGGGACCCTGGCCTGCACTGCAGTGTTTTGCCTGTGGTGAGAGTCCAGCAGATGTCCACCAATCCAAGAGCAGGTGGAAGGGAGGTTTAAATGCAAAGACATCAGGCTTCAGGGCTTCTTCTGTATTTCTCCCATTATACAAATCATAGTCCAAATCACCAAGGTGTAAGCAGTATACACTGGCATCAAAATCCCATGCTCAGAAATACATCCAGAGCCCCAGAACTGCCATTTCCTAAATGAGCTGTCTAAACAGGACCTGAGAAGTCTCTGCACCTGCGAAGCGGGTGGGGGGGGGAGTACCAGACTACCTATGTCTCAGAGCTGTCCTGAGACTCAATATAAAAATGAAATTATATATGTGGTTTAAATAAACCCTAAAACTCAAATAATTGCATTAAGTAAACTATCAAATAAATTAACCATTAAATAAACTCCAAAACTCAAGTAATCACAAACCACTATTATTGCCTTATCCAAGGAGCTGGAATGCATTGGGGATAAATGCAAAGACCGTAGAGCATATCTCCGTGGTGTTATGCAACTTTACAGGTTACTTATGATGATAAATACAGTAAAGAATCTAGAAATTTCCAAGTGTATTTGGCCCCAGAACTTTCAATTCACATTATATCTATTAACATCCACATATTAGAAATCATGGGTTTTGTGGTTTGATTTCATATAAAATGTAAGGTGTACGAAGGCAAGCACTTTGTCTTGTACCCTACTGTATCTTCGGGCCATAGAAGAGCTGCCTGCACATAATAGGTACTCAATAAATTTATATTCATTGCATAATGGATATGCTTTCCATTAAGCTAATTTGAAAATAGCCTCTGAAAATAATATGCATAGTGACGTGAAACATGGGTTTATATGCTCTGCTAGTGAAAGTGTAAATAGGTTTAATCTTTTAAAAAGCAGCCTAACTTCATGCAGCAAGAGCTTCTAAAGTATATGCCCTCTCACTAAGTTGTGTTGCTTCTGGAAATCTACTTGGATGTTATTCTAAGTATGAAAAAAAAAGTTTGTATTTAAGATGCTCAGGAGATGCAGTATTGTTTAAAATGGGGGAAAAAAAACCCACCTGGAAACCATCTGAATTATGTTCAGATGAATAATTAAGATACAGAATATTCACTTGATGGGTTATTCTGCAGCCATTAATATGCTTATGAAAATTATAGAACTTTTAAATATTCTTATATTATATTGTAAGCACACATTCATAAATCACATATAATTTCTTTTTTCTCTTGTATTAAGGAAAAAGGCAAGAAACTAAATTGTATATAAATTATAATCCATATATGTAACAAAAACAAATGCAAAATAAGGAACTAACACTGAGTGCCACTGTGCCAGGCAATCGCTCTAAATACTTCATATACATATAACGTCTTTATTTTCCTAATAATCTACAAGGCAGGTATTATTATAATACCCATTATAATACTGAAAAAAACTGCTCAAATACTTACACTCAAATATTGGCAACAGCTGCCTCTGAGTGATGAAAAAGACAGTAATTATATTCTCTGCACTTTTCTGCATTCTTACAAGTTTTATGTATGGGGAGAAAACTGCTCTTTAGAAGGGTAAACTAATGAATATTAATCTGTGTTCCTGTAACGGATCTGAACAGGAAAAAAAACTTAATTGACCGCAGGACCCCTTAATTTCAACCAGGGAACTCTGACCCACCCGTGCTCTGCTCGCCAGTTCTCTACTGTACAGAAGAGGAAAATAAGAGTAAGCTCCATTTAGGGTGAAATAGGCTGAAAATCGCTTGTTTTTGTGAATGCAGAGAAACCGGCCAAGGCTAGTGTTGGGTTTTCAGTTTCAATGTCACACTTGCTCAAACCCCAAGATAACCTCGGATAACCACTGTGCTGTACCCAGAATCAAGAATTCAGGCACCGGGAACCTCATATCCCCTCACAGACCAATGGGTTGTTGGGGGTGGAGGGGTGGAGGGGGTGGGTGGAAGGGTGGAGGGGGTGGAGGGTGGAGGGGGTGGAGGGTGGAGGGGGTGGAGGTAGGAGCTGTCACCGCCCAGGCAGGCATTGAGCAGGAAGAGTTGCAGCTGGAGCCCTACAGCTCCTTTCCTTTTATGCAGAGGGAAGAACTGAGCTTGATACATCCTTTGGACGCGGTGGAAATAAGGGATAAAAGATCCTAATGATGCTAGTCATCAATGCGAAATGGGACATATGCGGGGGGGTGGGGGGAGTACCAGACTACCTACGTCTCAGAGCTGTCCTGAGACTCAACATAAAAAATGAAACTATATATGTGGCTTAAATAAACTCTAAAACTCAAATAATTGCATTAAGTAAACTATCAAATAAATCAACCATTAAATAAACCCCAAAAACTCAAGTAATCACAAACCACTATTATGGCCATATCCAAGGAGCTGGAGTGTATTGGGGAATAAATGCAACTTATTTATCTATCTATTTATCTAATGAAAATATTTATCTAATTTATCACTTATCTAAATGGAAATTTAAAATGGAACTATTTATGTGTCTAAATTGATATTTACAATGGAAATATTTATCTAATTTATCTATGTGGAAATTAATTTATTTATTTTAAGATTTTATTTATTTATACATAGACACAGAGTGGGGGGGGCAGAGACACAGGCAGAGGGAGAAGCAGGCTCCATGCAGGGAGCCCCACCTGGGTGGGACTCGATCCCGGGTGTCTAGGATCACACCCCAGGCTGCAGGCGGCGCCAAACCGCTGCGCCACCGGGGCTGCCCCTAAATGGAAATTGAAAACGGAAATATTTATCTAATTTATCTATTTGTCTAGATGGAAATTTGAAAACGAGGGACAACAAATCCACCGTACAGTAAGGATTAGGTGGTAACAAGGATTTCAACTTAAGGCGCTGTCCGAGCTCGGAGCTCAGCGGGTCCAACTCTTAACACTTGTTTCTAAGAACCACAACTCCCAGCTGACGGCGACCCCTGCGCATGCGGCCTGACCACCTGCGCCTACATTTCCCAGAGGGCCGAGCGGCTACGCTGACGCACGCGTGCGCCCTTGAGTTTCTCTGACGCGGGTTTGACCTACAGCCCCCGGAGAAGATGGCCGCCCCAGCGGTGTCCGGGCTGTCCCGGCAGGTGAGCGAGGACGGAGGTCCTGAAAACTAGCGAGAGGATCCCTCTTAGGGCGGAATGTGCCAGAGCCCTAGGAGCCGCGGGGCGAGGCCGCAGCTGGGGAAGCGGCGTCGTGGGGCCCGGCGAGTGGGGGCGAGCGGCCCTGCCGGCGCCCTGCGGGCGGGGGGCGCAGGGGGACGCGCGCCTGACCTTGGGGAGCCCGGAGCACAGCCTCGGGACGCCGCTGAGCTTGAGGAGCAACGCGGGGGCGGGGGGCCTGCCCCGGACGCCGAGGAAAGGACACGCCCCACGCCCCCAGTCCTTTAACTTTGTCGTTGTGCCTAAACCTCTCAGGGGCCCACCAGTAACGCTTCAGGATTATTTGCAAAGCCCATTTTTCACCTTTGTGCAAAGAGAAAGAGACGGAAGCGTTTAAGTGACTCGGCCTTGGCCGCCCAGCCTGTAAGGGGTGCCCAGAGCTGAGATTCGAGCCCGCAGAGTCACACGGAAGATGGAGTCGGAAGGGAAAGCCGTGCTGTTTGTGCTCCATGGCAGCACGGTGCATGTCCCGACGCCTCGCCGCTTGGCCGAGTGTTCATGCTTGATGAAGTATTTGGATCCCCGCAGCCAGTTTTGGTGTAATAACGCTGCAGATTTGAGATATTATGTTAAGGTGACCTGTGCCCTTGCAGATGCTATTTAAACGAGCTCCAGCTCGGTTCCCTGGGAGACCAGATCCCGTGTCTGAGAACTAGGGCTTGGGCTCACGTCAGACGGCTGCAGTGCTCAGAGGATCAGTCTCCGTTTTCTTTTTCCTATAGCATTTGGTTTCTAAGAAGGTGTATCTCTTGCACATCACGCCTGGAAGCCTCCCTTTTTTTTTTTTTTTTTTTTAACTAAAATCCTTCCTCACGGGTGGAAATATAAATGCAAATAATAATAATAATAATAATAATACATGGGTGGTAATATGAATGCAAATAATAATACACGGGTGGTAATATAAAGGCAAATAATCATCATCATCTTGGGGTTTTTTTGAAAGTCATCATCATCTTGGGGTTTTTTGAAAACTGTATTTCAGCCAAATTTGTGTTTTCTCTCTTACACTGATGTGTGGTAGCCTCAGCCTGTTTCTAGCAAAACTGGGGAGTTGGTGGGAAAGCCTATTTCCCAGGCAACTAGGGATGAATCTCAATTGGGGGCAGGGGGGGATTTACCCCAGGTGATAAATAGCAGCTCATGGTAATCTGTGTGATGATACTCGGAAACTAATCATTTGAAATGTTTTATTACTGTTTTAAGGTGCGGTGCTTTAGCACGTCTGTGGCCAGGCCGTTTTCCAAGCTCGTAAGGGTATGTCAGCTTTTGTAATTAATTGTGGAGTAGATGAACGTGTGTGAGTCCAACGGCAATACAGTTAGGGCATAGACGTTTGTATAATTGCCACCTAAACGTTTCTGCGTGATCTGTGGTTTCCAAAAGGTGATATGTGCATGAGTGCAGGGAATGGAATATGTTGAATGTGGGGTGTGCGGCAGGCCCATGCATAACGTTTATGAGAATTTCCTTTTTTTTTTTTTTTAAGATTGTATTTATTTATTCATGAGACACACAGAAAGAGAGGCAGAGACACAGGCAGAGGGAGAAGCAGGCTTCCTGTGGGGAGCCTGATGCAGGACAGGACTCTATCCCAGGACCTGAACCAAAGGTGGATGCTCAACCGCTGAGCCATCCATGCATTCCTCTGAGAACTTCTCAAAACCCCATTACAGTGCTGGAAAGTAACTGGCCTTCCCATTTACAAAAGCGGAAGCCGACTCTGGAAAACTTGCCCAGTGTTACTCAGCCTGGTCTTAGAGCTGGACTAAATCTTTCTCATTCCAGGCCTCAGCTTTCCCACTATGACCAGATAGCACCACCAAGCGTGTTGTAGTCATATATAGGAAAAAGCCTGTAGTTTTTTGTGAAAAATAATTCAGGCACTTACTTAAGTTGTTAGAGCTCTGTTAAACTGAACATTGATGAGGAGGCACTGTAAGGGAAATTTTTTTTTTTTTTTTTTAAGATTTCATTTATGGGACGCCTGGGTGCCTCAGCAATTGAGCGTCTGCCTGTGGCTCAGGGCTTGATCCTGGGGTCCAGGGATCGAGTCCCATATCGGGCTATCTTTGGGGAACCTCCTTCTCCCTCTGCCTGTGCCTCTGCCTCTCTCTCTGTGTCTCTTATCAATAAATATTTTTCTTAAGATTTTATTTGAAACAGAGGGCATGCACGAGCAGAGGGTGGGTGGTGGAGGGGGAGAAGCAGAGTCCCTACTGAGCAGGGAGCCCTATGACGCGGGTCTCATCATGACCTGAGCCAAGGGCAGACGCTAAACTGCCTGAACCACCCAGGCACCCCAGGAGTAATTTATAATGTTACTGTGAAATGTATAAAGATATACTTGTATATGTTTCATTAATACTTTTTTCTTGGCTCTAACGTGCAAAACTGCCTTCTATCAGTGTTTAAAATCTCCAGTACTTGGAACTGATTAGTTACTGAGTTCAAAGGAAGCATGAGTTCATCTCAGAATTAAGGTAATTGACTTACAGTTAGAGCTGAAAGGGACACCCTGTGTCCTCAGCACTTTTAAGATGAAAAATTGGAAGTTCAAAGATTGAGTGACCTGGCCATGGAAACAGCTCTGGTTTATTGGAGAATTGCCATTCAAAATAGCTCTTCGATGACATCTTTAAAGTGTCGTGTGCTATAAATGATGTCATTTTTTAATACAAATGTTTAATTCTTCTGTTGGCAGTATGATATTGTCTTAACTGATTTTCCTTTCCTTTTTCTTCTCTACTCCATCCTTTTTTTAAAGCCACCTGTTCAGATATATGGTATCGAAGGTCGCTATGCCACTGCTCTTTATTCTGCTGCATCGAAACAGAATAAACTGGAACAAGTAGAAAAGGAATTGTTGAGAGTAGCAGTAAGTAGTTTTTTGTTCATTACTTACTAAATTTCGATCGTATGTTTTTTGTTTTGGTTATTTGGCCCTGTAGCCCTAATAAGGTATATCCTGAGAGAAAATGAACTATAAAAAAAGAAAAAACCTGAAATCATGTTGATAGTGATAGTAGTGGGTATTAATATTTTGAACCTATTGTGTGGTAGGTACAGGCAGATACATACCAGGATATTAATATTAGGAACCAAGATTTGGGGCTTAGAGGAGAAATAGAAGTCATCTTTGAAAATCTGTGTTTGTATTTCAGGTATTTTCAAAATAGTTTTTAGAATGTGTTATAACGTGCTTTACTAGGAATTTCTTTTCCTTTTGAAGCCTTTCCTCGGTTTCAATTTTTATTTTATTCCCAAGATGTGAGAGGAAAATGACCAAGCAGAGCATGCTGGGCAGCAAAATTAGGAAAGTCGTATGGGCTCTGTAATGATAATAGAGAACTGATAAAGATCATGAAGCTTACAAGGGAGTCCATTTTAACATTTTTTTTTTAACATAAAAAGAGTAAATTAATTGAATTAACAGAAGTCAACTATGTAACTTAAAGAGGAGAATCTGCTGTAATTTTAACTCCATTTTCTAGTTAACAGGTTCCTGCCCATTTTGTTTACAGCAGAAATTCTTTTTTTTTTTTTCCAAAGATTTTATTTATTCATGAGAGACACAGAGAGAGAGGCAGAGATACAGGCAGAGGGAGAAGCAGGCTCCACGCAGGAAGCCTGATGTGGGACTTAATCCTAGGACTTAGGGATCACACCCTGAGCCGAAGGCAGACACTCAACCATTGAGCCACCCAAGCATCCTGAAATTCTCCTCTTTGAGTTCTAGATTGAAGGTGGAGAGTCTGTACCCTCTCCCAAGAAAGTTTTGCTCTTTTTTGGTTTTATGCTTTCAGAAGTTCTTGTATTTTTAATCCACTTATTTCTAAAGATTTTTTTATCTTACTGTTCAGAAGAGAAAACCCCCACAGGCTAGTCACATAGGATGATACTTACATATTTTGTTCATTTTTCATTGTAAGCTTTTTTATCAGAACTTTTGTCCTAGTGGATAACATTAGCTCTGTATTCCTTTATGTCTGCAGATGATGCTTGCGGTGTTAGTTGGCATATCCACACAGAGCAGGCAGGCTCACACACAGCTCTTTTGGAGCTGATACTTACTGCCCGCTCTTGTCATTTATGCCCATTGTAAACGTGAACAGCAGTGTTCACAGTAGAGAGCGTGACCTGGGTTGTGGTTCTTAGAATGGGGTTTGACTAAAACCTGGAAATCAGTTAACATACAGAGAGATAGAAAGGAAGCAATTACCCGAAGTCTCTATAAAGAATTAGCAGTTTTTTAGAACTGAGAGGAAAGTGTTACACTACACAGATGCCACTACAAAGCTTTCCACTGGATGATGGAGCAGAAAAAAACTAGAAACATGAAATACTGGATTCCCCAAACACCAGAATGCTCTTAATTTGTGTAAGTCAGCAATTTTTAGGGGAAAATGTTGTTTTTATGGAGTCACTTAAATTGAAATTTTAGCCCTAGATGCTAGTATGTGACAAGTAGCCTGGATTAGACTCACAGTTCTGGCCAGGAGCCTGAGAAAAGGGGCTGCCAGTGGTATGTAATTGAATGAAAGGTGCCCAAATGGAAACAGCCATTGGTTCATTGAACTCTGGCCTGATACAGAGGGGAACAAGGTACCAGAAGCTACCTTGGGTCACTGAAAACAGACATTTATGAATTAACAAAATAGAGACCCACGCTGTCACTCCTGGTAGCCAGCTCCCGTCCCAGAATGGCTGAGGCTTCTCTGGAAACACCAGAGGTCTCTCACGGGGCCCTGTAAGAGGCAGGGCAGGGGCAGGACCAGGCTGAGACCTAGAGGCCCCCTCCCAGGGCATGACAAGGAGGCCTCCTTTGCCATCAGAGCCCCTTTTTAGGTCTGCACATGAGTGTTGGCATCACTAGCCTTCTCGTAGTTTGTGAAAATCTAGAGGATTACCCATAATAGATACGTTAACAATATGCAGTTAATTGATTCTTTTGGCTGCTTAATTTTTTAATAATCTCTTGAAAAGCAAAAAGGATTTAAGAAACCTTATAAAGTGTTTTTAAATTTTTTCAAGAAATATATAAGATAAAGGTAGAAAGTATTCTCAAAGGCAATGAAAAGTACTTGATTGTAAACTTCTCTCCATAAGTGCTTGAGTGCTAACTAACGAAATATGTGATTCATGCGAAAGAAGTATGTTGTGGCAGCTAGGATCATTTATGCTTTAAGGAGTTTACGAAATTATTTTTTGGTACTTTCAGCAAATCTTGAAGGAACCTAAAATGGCTGCTTCCATTATGAATCCCTACATAAAGCGTTCCGTGAAAGTGAAAAGCCTAAATGACATGACAGCAAAAGAGAGGTTCTCTCCTATCACATCCAACCTGATCAGTAAGTATTAGACCTTTTCCACTGAAGCTGCTGGAAATCTTGTTATTGGAAATGTCCAAGGATCAGGAGCATCAGCATCACCTGCCTTTTGGCAGTGAAGCGTCTCAGGACTTAGCCAACCTGCTAAGTCGGAATCTTCATCTTAACTAGCTCCCCACATGAATTGTTTGTGCATTAAAGTTTGAGGAGCACTGTCTGAAGGATGTTAGGATGTAAGAAGATAATTGCAGTCAGTACTTTCACCCTACGGAGAAGACCGGTGGGATTCATACCCAGAAAATGGTTTGCAGCCAGGGCTGTACCTCTGTCCTTGAAGACAGGTGGATTCTTTGGTGCATTTGGCTTGACTTTGAAGTCCTATGGTCAACCAGAATACGGGCTCCAAAGCAAACCATCTTTGAATATAGATATATGTTAATTTGGGGATTTGTAGCCAAACACTGGAATCTAACCAGAAATAGGAGAATCCGACCGCAGGCTGCGATGAAGATGCCTGTTGCAGATCTCTGAGACCTCCCCCTACACCCGCCTTACTGATTTAAATGCCTGTCAGTGCTGGTTCTTTTAAACATTGGATATACTTTTTTTTTTTTTTTAAAGATTCTATTTATTCATGAGACACAGAGAGAGGCAGAGACACAGGCAGAGGGAGAGGCAGGCCCCATGCAGGGAGCCCAATGCGGAACTCGATCCCAGGTCTCCAGGATCACGCCCTGGGCTGAAGGCAGGAGCCAAACCACTGAGCCACCCGGGCTGCCCTGGATATACTTTTTAAACAACAAGTTGTATCTCCTTTGTATTCACATTCTTTTTTTTTTTTTTTTTTATTAAGATTTTATTTATTTGTTCATGAGAGACACAGAGAAAGAGAGAGAGGCAAAGACACAGGCAAAGGGAGAAGCAGGCTCCATGCAAGGAGCCCGATGTGGGACTCGATCCCAGGGCTCCAGGATCACACCCTGGGCCGAAGGCAGGCACTCAACCGCTGAGCCACCCAGGCGTCCCGTTTATTCACATTTTTAAAGGATATTGAATATAGTATTTTAAGGCCACAAATCTAAATTTGCTTTAGAGGTGAATATAATACCTTATGGATAACCTGTTTTGAGTGAGTTTCATGGTCCTGAGACGCCTTCACTTCCCCAGATTTGCTTGCTGAGAACGGTCGCTTGAACAATACCCCTGGAGTCATTTCTGCCTTTTCCACCATGATGAGTGTGCACCGTGGAGAAGTGCCGTGCACAGTGACCACCGCGTCTGTAAGTGACCACTTGTTGCCACTATATTTACTTTGATACTCCATGCATCACATTTTGTGTAATGAAAAGAAAAAAACAGGCTGAAATCCAGAAATTGATAAAAGTGGCTTGCCACTTAGGAGGTTTGCTTCAGTTCTTACACAGTTCGACTCTGGGAGGTACCTTCTTGGTGTCCCCCTAACCAGTGACAAATCAGAAGGGCCAGACCGGGTTAAGATGTGTTAGGGAGTAGTGGTTTATGTTCCTTTACAGGTTTGAGTTACTTTGTAAAGGTCTTATTAAGTAGGCTCCTGGTAAAGTGTCTAATCTTTGGTGGTGGAGGACAGGGCACACAGGCCTCTTGATCTTGTTGCATTGTGGAAGTGGGCTGTAATGATGGACACTGCTTTTTTGAAACCTGTATGCCAGGTAGTTTGTAATTCATTATTTTTTTTAACATCAGGATTCCATGGGAGGTAGAATTATTCTTATTTTATAGATGAGGAAACAAACTAAGTTGCTTGCCCAAGGTGACAAAACATGGAATCAGGATTTGAACAAAGGCGTCTCTTTCAGAAGTGCATGTTCCTTAAGAATTAATTTTGTTAATGTCCTAAATACGTGTTTCCTTCCTACTCCAGTTGAGTCGGTCCAGGAGAACGGCCTTTGGGGCTTAATTATCAGGGGATGGTAGATGTGCTTGGTATATGCAGCACCTCACCTCGTCCAGATTAGTATTTCTGGTGTTTACAAGATACTCTGACTCCAAGAGACCACAATTACAAAGAGACATTGTAACACATTACAACATATTTGCAGTTTGTAGCTCAGCAGCTGGTCCCAGGAAGCACATAAGCAGCCGAGAACCATCAGAGCTCAGGCGTTCTCCTGGATGGGAGGGCCCGGGCAAGGCTTCACCTGGCAGTGGCTGCACCATCCCAGAGGCCAGGCCCCGCTCCGCGTCATTCAGAGATCATGAGGACATGGGTTTTTTTTTAAATGGTGCCAATTTTTGTGAAAGTTTTTTAGAAGCAACCGTTGCTAATGCTTTTGATGTTGAAGCTCCTGGGTAAATAAGTTTCCACTGTTTAAAACAAAACAAAAATGTATTATTTGATTAATGACTAAGGGCACGGACTATAGAAATACACTGCTTGTGAATATTGGAGCAAATGGGACCTTAGGTGGGTTTCTTAACTGCTCTGAACATTAGTTCTCTTGTATGAAAAGTGGGCATAAGAACTGCCTGCTGCCCAGTCGTCTAGATTAAAGGAGATGGTGGCTGTGAAGTGCCGGCACCTAGTAGGTGTCTACGTGGAAAGTGTGCACATACTTCAGAGTTCTCTAACCTCAGAAGCTCAGCAAATAGTGTTTTAATCAAACATTGGTAGACTTGGGGTGCCTGGGTGTTTCCATCGATTAAGCATCCAACTCTTGATTTCAGCTCCGGTCATGATCTCAGGGTCATGGGATTGAGCCCCTGCCTCAGTCAGGCTCCACATTAAGCAGGAGTCTGCTTGTCCCTCTCCTTTTGCTCCTCCCCCTGCCTGTTCTCTCTCAAATAAATAAAATCTTAAAAAATAAAACATTTATACACTTTCACAGCACCCCTCATGTGCCCCCAAGAAGCACTGTTAGATCTTTGCAAAGATGGAAAGCTTTTCTGCTAGCTCTTGGACTCCTGAATGTGGGGCTGGGGCGCTAGGATTTGTGACAGGTTGGAGGCCTCTCCTTCAGCCTTATGCATTCTCCCCTCACCAGGAATGAGACTGGGTCACGAGGGGAGAACACAGGCTGGAAGTCCAGTGCTGTACCCCAGTAGGGTACAGAGCTGTGCCTCCAGAGCTCCTGCCAGCCCTGAGTCTTAAAGATTGTAGGACTGGGTTAAACTGCAGCTTTCCATCCGGGGAAATAGCCCATCCCATGCCCACAGGGCTGCCCGGAGAAGCAGCCTGTGTCATCAAGCATCACTGACTTCAGGTTTCCCCTTACTCGTGTCTGTGGTACCGCTCGTACCGGGGAGCAGAGACACGGAGGCAAGTGGCACTTCCGGCCATAAGTGAGCCTCCCAGTGTGCGCTCAGAGTTGTTCTTGTGGGGCAGAGCCTTGGCTCGCTCCCCAAACAGCAGGGGTGAGTGGCTGCTGCCGGGCAGCTCCAGAATGGCTCCCCAGTGACCCCACACAGGCACTCATGAGGCCTATCATCATCGTGACGGGTGCCAGGGATGTTTCTTCCTTTTGTTTTACTATGGAAAGTGTCTGCTGTGCCTTATCTAAGTTTAAAGGATGATTTTGTCCTTTTCTAGCCTTTGGATGAAGCCACTCTTACTGAACTAAAAACGGTCCTGAAGAGCTTCCTAAGCAAAGGCCAAGTATTGAAATTGGAAGTTAAGGTGGGTCTCTATGTCTGATGTGCCTCCCCAGCTCGTTTGACTCCGTCGAATAGCTGGAGGAAGTGAAAAATTAAACCTGATGACATACTACATTGCTTATAATAGAAATTTTATATTTTCAACTTAAATGATTATGGACTCCGTTCACAATTTGACTTCTGCTTTTCTCTAGATATAACACCTTACTTTGTGCAACATGCAGACTTTTCAAAGCTTTTCATCTTTCTGTTTGATCAATGAAATGCCAACACTTTTTCACATTTCCAACCTATTTTCTTTCCTAGGTTGATCCGTCAATCATGGGGGGAATGATTGTCCGTATTGGAGAGAAATATGCTGATATGTCTGCAAGAACCAAGATTCAGAAGCTGAGCAGGGCCATGCGGGAGGTTTTCTGAAAGTATTGATTATCTGTCAGTGAAACCTCCTAAAACTTGGAGCAACAATAAAATGCTTCCTGAACAGAATGTCCTGTTTATCTTTTTTGAAGTGGAAATACAGGGAGCCTTAGTTTATATCTTTCCTTCAGAATCCCCCCTAGTTGGAAGGTTAAAAGGCCCATTGGTTGGAGATTTTAGTTTGTGTAGCTTATTCTTAGGAATTTATGGAAGCTTGTGATAGTAGGAAAAACATTTAACGTCTATTGAGGCCTTCTGTGCCAGGCACAATTAGGTCCTTAACGTATCGTATCTTACCTCTCTGGTCCTTGGCCTCCGAGCCCGGAGCCTGGGGTGCTGACCTGCAGGTGAAGTTAAGACCCCAGCAAACCAGGCCAGTTACCATCCTGGAGTTTCCGCAGTTAATGCCCATGTCCCGCAATAATACTGCAAGTGGTCCTCCGAGCCCCCAGAATCTGTGCCGACCAGGGCTCTGGCAGCTGCCCCGTGCTCTCCTTCCTGCTTCTTTCCGCTTCTCCTGTGTGTGGACCAACGGCTGTTGCTGTGCCCTCAGGTCCCACATCTGCCAGGTGGATGGGGTCTGTATAGGGTGCTTCACGCACAGCCAGCTGGTGCTCATCTGATTATTCTAGCAAGTATTTAACTCTTGTGCATCTCCTTTTGACCCCAGAGTGATTTGTCTGTGAGACACAGTGTTCTATGAAATATAAAGGCACTAGTGCTTTCTGTAAAAGTTCTTAGATTCTGGCCAAAAAGATGTCTTCGTTCTAGAATCTACCGGAAGAATGCCATTAATGCGCTAACAGGTATTCATTCCCTCAATCCCACTGAGGGCAGAGGGCCAGAGAAGGGCTGTGCACTCCGCCCGGGAAGCCAGCAGAATAGCGATCCCAACCCCTGTGAATGTCCTCAACCAAGGACTAGCCCAGAGTTTCAGCCCAGAGTAGGAAATCGGGACGTTCTGCCCCCTGGAAGCAGCTGTTCAGCATGGCGACCCTGGTCACTGAAGTCACGGCTCAAGCTAAACTTCTTGCCTGTTGGTCTTGGCGATTCTCAAAGGCCTTTCCAGCCAACCAGCAGGCGGGGTGACGGGTGTTAGCAGAGTCCCGTTTTCACAGGCTGGGACCAGACCCAAAGGCAGCAACACTTCTGCTTCTCTGATGATCATAGTTAACCCAAAAGGGTTGCCCCAAGGGGTTCCTCCGAGACTTACCTGTTCATATGCAGCCATCACACTTCGGGTTGTGAAGTGTGTCCTGACAAACTAGAACCTGTCGAGTACCAGGAACGGGCCAGGCACAGCGATTTTCACTGCCTACCCCACCAGAAAGTTCCATAAAGGAGGAGATAGGACACCATGTACGGTGAGGCTCATGATGTAGACTTTGGCTGCTCTGTGCCCTGGGACAGTAGCCTGGTGGTCAGGGACGTATCCGGGCCACCCAGGGGGTGTGCATGCAAGCCTGCTCTGCTGCTTCCAAGCTACGGGCCACCCCAGCCTCTCCAAGGCTTGGTTTCCAACCCGTAGATGGGAGTGATCACGCCCACTTCCAGGGTAGCTGCAAGACGGAAGCAGAACTATGAAGAGTTTAGCAGAAGGCCTCAGAGATGTAAAGATGTCAGTAAATGCTAATCCTGGCTCCAGGACCCACTTCCCTGGGTCATCTGACCCTGAAGATGAGTTGACTGCACACAGCTCTCACCTGACACGTGGTCACAAGACAAAGTCCACCTGGTACTGCTGTGAAGGTGTCTGTCCTCAAGGGCTTGTCCAGAGCTCCTGGTTCCTAACGGATCATTAGGATGACTCCCACTCCATCGGTCCTCCAGGGCGGCCTCTCCCTAGAAAAATACCCTTGACCCTGGCATAACCGCCCACCCTGCTCCCCTGCCCCATATAGGCTGCAGCTCTCGAAGCCACTTCATAGATCTCACTGTTTATAACAACCTCGTGATACAGGTGGGATAGACAGCACCCTATTTTCAAATGAGGAAAGAGCCTGAGGGGCTCTGGGGTGGGCTCCACATCACATGCTGGTGGATCAAGCCCCCGAGCCTGGGTCTCTCACCCCCCATTTCGTGCTGGTCCACACGTCACTGACTACACCCTGGCACATGGCCTTCCATCGCTGGAGCCAACAGGCAAAGCTAATCTTAGTTGAGTCCCTAAGATGCTCTTGATTCACCCCTCAATCCAGGTCAGATCTTCCTTATACCTTCCCTCCTATTGGCCTTCTAGAGAAAAAAGTTCTCCAGACACCAGCTGCCTGATTTTTGGTCACGCTCCAAGAGAGTTTGGACAGCAAACCGATTCCCTTCCTAGGGAATACCCCTGGGTGGGCAGAGGCAGGATGACTGCAGCTCCGAAGCCCTGCAGGGACATGGTGTGGCCCAGGGCCATCCTGCACCCTGGTGCTGGGACCAGCATGCCCTCCAGCTGGCACGACGCTGCCCTCCTGACCATCAGCTTGTCTGAAACTCTGGCTTCCTCCTGGCAAACCAGCTACCTAATCACCTGACAGCTGAGAGACACCACTTCAGGGCCTCTTGGTAGTTTCCCAGGAGCCAGGAGTGCCCAGACTGCTGGTTGGCCCCAATATCTGGTCACCAAACTTCTAGCTGGGCCTAGCTGGGGACTACATTTACCAGTGTCCCTGGCAGTCCCTGACCAGGACGTGAAGGTCCAGCAGACAAGCAAGGGGAGGAAACGATGTGTGGGTCTTCCTGGGTAGACCTCAGAGGAACCAGCACACAGGGACCTCAGGAGGTCCCCTTTCCCTCTGGCTACCTGCAGATGACAAAGTGGGACTGGAGCAACCACACCCCAAGGGAGAGCCAAGTGACTTCAGGACCAGGCCACCCTGGTCGGCCAGACCTCGGACCTCTGGGCTGTTAAGACAGAGAAATAAACTTCTCTCTTTGAAGCCACAGGGTGTTGGGTCTCAGTGCCAGCAGCTGAGTCTGTGACCTGACCAGTACCCCAGGTCCCCCAAGCCCTGTCTGCCTTCGTCCTGCCTTGCCTCCCGACTGCAGCCAGCCCAGCACCGCACTAGACAGAGCATGACACACGTAAAACACTATAAAACCACAAGCTTCTAAGGTGACAGCTCACGGACAAAATATCTCTGGGAGAACCTTTTGCTGTAGCACTGCCCAAATCCTTCAGATCAAACCCAACAACCTTCCTGTGGGTTAAACACATAGAAACAGGGGAAATGATGAAATGCTTTCAAATACTGCCCTGTGTGATCATCAGACCATCCGTGGGGTGCTCTACCCACAGATCTGTGTACAATGGTATTCAAACGAGGGGAAAAAATTGTAAAGCCACCTAAAGATGTAACTATCCAAGGCTGTTTAAATAAATTAGGATGCGTTCAGACAATGAGATACTATGCAGTCCTTAAAAATCAAGTTGTGAAAAAAAATATGTATATAGCTGATGTAAAAGAAAGCAATCAATAAAATATTAGTGAAAAGATTTAAATTGTGTAATTGAATGTTGCCTTGCATAAGGGAAGTGCTCAGTGAATATTAGCTATTAAGTAGCATCTCGGGGCACCTGGGTGGCTCAGTTGGTTAAGTGTCCAACTCTTGATTTCGGCTCAGGTCTTGATCCCAGGGTTGTGAGTTGGATCCCCATATGGCTTACCAAAAAAATAAAAAATAAAAAATAAAATAAAAAAAAAAGCATCTAACACACACGCGGAGCAAGAAAATACAGGAATGACGAGCATCAAAATGTTAACACTGGGCTCCTGGGTGGCTCAGCGGTTGAGCGTCTGCCTTTGGCTCATGGCATGATCCTGGGGTCCTGGGATCGGGTCACACATCAGGCTCCCTACGGGGAGCCTGCTCCTCCCTCTGCCTGTGTCTCTGCCTCTCTCTGTTTCTTTCATGAATAAATAAAATCTTTTTTAAAAAGTTAACATGTATTTTTGTGTGGAAGGATATCGCCATCGAATTTATTGCCTTTGTGCTTTTCTGTTTGCTGAATTTTCTGCGTTAACAAATATTACTTCTATAATGAGAAAAAAACAATAAATATTCTAGAATAAAATAGCTCCTTGATTATGCTGGCTCCTAAGTGGGGTTAAATAGGTATCCATTCAACATGTTTTATACCAGTGATTCCTTTTACCCTCCAATTTGTGCAAAAGGAGACCTTGTCAATCTCAAAGAGAACTAGGTGTCGTTTGGAAAAGAAATGCATTATTTTCTGTGTTTATGATGATGTTTAATTTATTTTGGAAACCTCAAGAAACCAAGGAAAAGGGAGTAGGATTTTTACATTGATCAAAAATGGGGCCTCCTGGTTTAAAAAGGGTGAAAACACACTACGTTAGTGTGCAAAATTTTTTAACTTGTAACATGTCAGCTGGTGTTCAAGCCAGCCAGACAGCTTAAAGGACTGGTTCATCATCAGAGAAATCAGTGATGAAATAGGGAGGAATTACCTTAAAACCCAATCAGCAGGGCAGCCCGGGTGGCTCAGCGGTTTAGCGCCACCTTTGGCCCAGGGCCTGATCCTGGAGTCCTGGGATCGAATCCCACGTTAGGCTTCCTGCATGGAGCCTGCTTCTCCCTCTGCCTGTGTCTCTGCCTCTCTTTCTCTCCCTGTGTCTCTCATGGATAAGTAAATTTTAAAAATCTTAAAATAAACAAAAAAACAATCAGAAGAAAATGCTATAAATTCAGATAACAACAAAATTCAGTGCTGGGTTTGCTAATGGCGCCCAGAGTTGAAACTCAAGGTTCTGACGAGTTGTTTGTGTGGGAAACTTCTCAGAAAGCCAGAGTGATCCTCCGAGTGTCTTTGTAAGACAATCTCAGCCTTATGCTCCCCTGTCAGGGCCCCTGCGTTCCTTCTGTTGCACCTCACTGACTTCCCCAGTTCCCAGAAGTACTCAGTACTGGGAAATTGAGTTCTACTTGGTACTGACATCTGTGTGGCAGGGGTTGTTGGTTCAGTTTTTTTTTTTTACTTTGCTTTTGCACAGTTTTCCTTCCACGACAACCACCTTATCTGTGGGAGAAGGAAGTGCCCAGGAAGAGAAGCCATTTGCCGAGCGGCCTGTTTCCTGTCTGCTCAGAAAGGAGGTGGGGCAGAAAGAACTCGAAATAATCCACCGTGACAGGGTTGGCTTTCTCGTTTTATTCATGAACCATGTGAATGTAAACCATCCAGGTCAAAATGAACACAGAGCTGTTCCGAAGAGATGGTTCTTTTTTCAAGATACATAGGACTAGCAATCTGTACCGATGTTGCTCCTGGTTTAAGGGAAAAAAATCAGTTACCATAAGTCTGAATCCGTAAAATTTACCATCTCATACATAATAAGGTGCCAAAGGAACGTCTGAACAGCAGAACTAACTCCAGCTTCTTTTAAACAACAAACGGAAGCAACCTCATAATTTGGCCCCGCTTCATCAAACCTTAGACAAATACATAATTCTACAATTTATAATAGAGTCTAATAATTTTTTAGAACTCCATTGACATTGCGTATTAGACAATATGGTCTCCCTTCCATGGAAAATTAAACAGTACCATTATTCAGCAACAGAAGTATCGTACAGTCAACAGGACGTCCATGGAGGGGTGGGGGGTGGCCTGGTCTCTCCCCCACGCCCAGCCCCCCGCCGGGGAAGGCTGTGAGGGGAGCACTATGCCACCAGCTCTGTGACCCATTTGTCACTAAAACACAAGGGACTCGTGTCAGACTGATACATTCTTTCCCAAACGAGTAAAGGCTAACAGGAGTGGCTTGCAAGCGCTGCTGGGCGGGACCCTCACTCTCTGGCTTGTCCTGTCCCCCCAAATTTCAAAACAACCAGGGCCCAAGAAGCAGCTGACTGGCTGACTCGTTCCTACCCACAGCCCTCTTGCTACCCCAGCCAAGAGGGCGTGGTGCTGAGAAAGGTCGGCCCCTGTGCTGGGCAGATGGACCAGAGCTCGACTGGTTCTGCAGATGGCCTGGGATGGCCCCCCCAGGCCGAGCCTGAACCAGGAGATCTCTGGACGGCTCCATCTTTGGGAACAGAGTCGGTTACATCCACATGGTTCCTTGCAGGAACTTGTATGACTCATCCACATAGTTCCTTGCAGGTTCCTTGTAGGACTCAACAGATTCCAAGAAGCTTCCAGAAATCACAGCTCCCCGCCCCTGAGGTCCCAGAAGTCACGTGGACTCCAGTGTTCACCAATCTCACGCTTATCAAAAAGGGACTTCAACGGTTGGTCAGCAGCATCAAGAAACAGACAGCTGACTGTTGAAAGAAATCTGGCAAACCCGAGGCTCCCGCTCCCCGCAAATGCCTGCAAGCCACCGGCCCTACGCTCCCCACGGCAGGGACCCATAGGCGGTGGCCCCATCTTACCAGAAACCGGCTACTTTCTCCACTGCCTCACTTCCGGTCTATCAGGGGAGGCTGGACCCCCCCCCCCCACTTGCCACCTCCTGCAATGACTTCTGAATGCATCTCTCAGGGGTTCAGATGTTGAGTTTCATGGGATTTTGTATGCCATCTTTCCACAGGTGGCCGGCAGGGACACTTCTGGTGGCCAGTCTGTGCCCTAGAAGCAGCCTGGACTTCTGGCTCTTTTTTTGGGAAGGGGAAGAGGAGGAAAGCCCCCTGGCCCTGGGACCTCCACATCGGAGGGACACAGGCACCTAAGGAGGCTGCTCTGCACCGCCTGTTTGGTGTGCCCAGAAACAGCTTGGCCCAGAAATTCCAAGCTGCCTTCGTCAACCCGCCCGGCCCCGCAACAGGTGAAGACGGTGAAGATGCCCCAGAAAATGTCATTGAAAACGCGACCCACCAAAGGGATACACCGAATCTATCCAGAAAGAGAGCTGCAAAGGGTGAGCCGGAAGCCGGGGGGCTGGGGTGGGGGTCGAGGGGCTCCCTCCCATGTCCTGGACTCTCTAAAGGATGTTTGGTTCAGTCTCGAATTCCTGACCAATCTGCCAGAACTCATGGAAGCTTCTGTGGCACACGGATCTGATGGGAAACAGGCTCTCAAGCCTCTTCGTCCTTCCTGACACAACCACCCTCCAGGATGTTACCTGTTCAAGTCAGTTTTTCGAGAAACACCACGGTCCCATCTGAGGTCATGGCTACAGGATGCTCGTCATCTTTTTCACACCCACCCATTTCCCTTAAATGAATTCATCACATTCTCTGCCCCACAAATGACTTCCTTGAATTTCTAAAATACACAACTTGGATTTTCTTTTTAATATAAGAAATTTAGTTGGGCTGAACCCAAGTAATCTGATTAAAGGTTTTCTACTCCTGGAATAGGTTTTTAATTTTTTTTTCTATAGTTTTATGCACTTAAATTAGATTCCTAAAATACTCTCATATACATACAGAAAAATAATCTCTCCATGACAAATCACATTTTACAATAACAAGTTAAATATTTTGACTACAGAATCTGTGTTAGTTTATGCAACATTTACCAGCATAGCCTCTTGCATACCGTATATACATTTAGTCATGGACATTCCCGTAAACACACAGCAGAGATTTCATGACAAACCTTTTGAAGAGCATAACCTTTTCACTTTATGTAGTAGATTTCTGCATTTTCCTTAGCTGGAGACTGTATAGAAATGCAGAAAACCAGATGCCAAGAGCTGATTATCATACACAGGACATTTTTTGTTGTAGATTTCTCATCTATATACACGTATTTACACATATGTTGACCACCTAGAGATGGGAGGGTACAGAGCTAATGTAGCTAAGGCAATACGACATGAATTATATGGTTGCCAACTTCCCTATCTACGCAGAGCTACCAAGAGTCGGAAGAAGGGGGTCGGGGGGATGGTATAGACTTCAGCTAGCTGGGTTTCAGCCCACCACGTCTGAAGTCGGCTTCACAGTTCAAAGACACTTGGGCTATTGGCAACGTGTGTTTGAAACGCACGTGTAAAAATAAATCCCATTACCAACGATCTTGCCAGGATGTCTACGTTCTGACACAGGGACTATGTAGCAGGTGACATGTTGAGGATGTTGATTTGTAAAATGCACATCGAAATGTTCATTCAGGAAAAATAATGCCAGCACGATGTTCATTAAATGCCCTCAGAAAAATACTTTCTGAGCACTCAGTAGTTTGGAAGATTGCATTGCACGGAGAAACAAAGCTATGATTTGCTCTTTCATTCAGAGGGACGCAGTCACACCCACAAAGATGAGTTTGCAGTGTCTGTGCAACTTTCTGGTGACATGTTCACTTAGCAAGCTTCACAATCCCGGACAGAATCGGGAAACAGGATTATTGCTCTGTGTGTGTAGAATCGAGGCTGATTTGCCAAGGGCAAGCAGAACTGCAAAGGTTTTGGGGCGTCCAGCCCAGTGCAAGACAAAGAAACAAGGAGCTGCTTTGTGAGGGAAAGCGACAGCCAGCGCCCGGCAGGAGCGTCAACCCCGGGAGCTACTCACACAGTGGGGTTTTCTCCGGCTCCCCACCCCACCCGGCTGCAAAGCCGTCCGTGCCATCCTACAGGGAAGGCCTGCCTCCCAGGGACAGGCACCCCAGCCACCTGCGGACCCTACAGCTCTCTCTCCAGGGAGTGGCCACGGACCAAGCAGCCCAGACCCCGGGGAAGGGACGTGAGCCCTTGTCCCAGCCTCCCTGCCTCTCCTGCCACCTGGATGGTCCTTTGAAGGCAGAGGCTCGAAAAGCCTGTCTGTCCTGCCAGGAAAGGGGAGAAAGGCCCTCAGTGGCCAACTAAAGATCAAAAGGAAGGGTTTTATTTCAAATTAGTGGGTTACAGACCCCAAGGCTTCTGGGTGCCTTGTGGCAACAGCCTGGGCGAGGGGCCAAGGGATGAGCCGATGACACCCTCTCTGGGCCCGGGGCGCATCTGTCACCTAGGGCCTTGCGTCTAGGCCGTTTGTGCTTCTGTGAAATAAAAGTGGATTTTAAAAAGTATCGTCAGCCCAGCGCTCCACAACCTGCCAGGAGGACTTTACAAAGTAAGAGGATGGAAGATGAAGCCCCACCTGCTTCCAGAACCAACTGAAAATACCACGTGCCCGGGGCCAGCTTCGTGGGTGTAGGATCTGTGCGGTCCCGGGGGACCACGTGCCCACTAGGGCCCACGCTTCCTTTAACTCTCCGCTGTCACCCCCTCAAAATTCATTAAGTCTCTGCTGTCACCGCCTCAAAATCTTAACAATTTTCAACACGAGGCCTCCAATGTTCATTTTGTAGCGGGTCCTGGGTGTCACTGCGGGAGTGTGAGACCAATCTGTGTCCTTGTTCGATCTACATATCTTCATTTCCCCTGGTGCACACACACACGCACACACGTACCATGGACATGCCACACACACATCACACACACCACACACGCATCACACTCTCACACACAGTGCAGTCCCACACTCACATACACACCACACACATTTAGACACATCACACACGCCGTCACACTCACACGCTCCTCTCACAGGCCACACACACACAACCTACACTCTCACACGCATGCCACACACAGTGTCGCACACCACAGATATGGTCATACACTCACACTCTGCTCACACACCCCACACACCCTGTTATACATTCACACACACACACACACACACACACACACATACACCACATACACCCCAGACCACACACACTCTCACACACATACCATACTCACACCACACACACATATACCAGACATCCTCACACATCACACTCACACTCTTACACACACCATACACGTGTGCACACACTCTCATACGCTCACACACACACACCACGCCATGAGCTTCTGCATGCCCCACCTCCACCCCCACCCCCACCAATTCTCTGCATCTGAAATTCGGCAAGTCCTAGTGTCCCAGGAGGGACACTTGGGTGGCTCAGTGGTTGGGCATCTGTCTTCAGCCCAGGCCTTGATCCCAGGATCCTCAGATCGAATCCTGCATCCTGCTCCTTGCAGGGAGCCTGCTTCTCCCTCTGCCTGTGTCTCTGCCTCTCTCTGTGTGTCTCTCATGAATAAATAAATAGCATCTTTTTAAAAAATGAGTAAATAAAATCTTTTTAAGAAAAACAGAGACTCTATTATCCAATCCCAGTAGAGGAGGCCTGACCCCTAGGGCCCCTGTGGGAGAGGGCACCTCCTGGGGGTGGGTGGACAGTGGGGGACACCCCCAACTTACACCTGAGACCCCCGGGAGGACCTCAGGGGCTCTCACAAAGGGGGACACGCTGAACACCCCAGCCCAGGGGGAGGCACAAGGTCACTAGGTACCCCGGGGGCGCTGGCTCGGGCCCACGTCCTGCCCTCCCCACCCGCAGGCAGGCCCCAGGGTGGCCTCACGAGCACAGTCACACCCCGGGGACCCCAAGGTCTCCAGCTGGAGATCGCCCCTTGGCGGCCACAGTGGGGGCAGCACGGGCTCCCCCCACCAGACTCGGCCCAGGTTCCCCGACCACCCTCCAGGCCTGCGGCCCCCCATCTTCTTAGATGGAGAAACAGGAGGAAGAAAGCCATTTGCGCCTAAGAGGAGAAATGCAAAGGAACCGAGTTTTAGAAACACAGCCACACAGGAATGTTATTTTTTTTTTTGAACGACAAAAGTACAAAAAAAACAGTGTTCCAAGAAGGAAAAAAAAAATTTCCATTCCTCCTACTGCATAAAAAGAAGAAACCCTGGTTACTGGTTCTCAGGAAGTATCAGAGAATCAGAGAAAGGTTCACTTTTTTTTTTTTTTTTTTTTTTGAAGGTTGACCAAATGAGCCCACCTCTGGACACGGTTTTACTTGGTGGGCTTTGAACACTAAGATAGTCACGCTAGTCAGAGGAGCTGAACAACAGAAGCTGGTATAGAAAGTAGAACAGAAGCCTGTTAAAAACGACTCACAAAAAAAAAAAAAAACGACTCACAAAAGCCCTGACATACAGTTGGGGCAGATTTACCCGAAATATGACAACCACACATAGTGTCCACAAAAATGATTATGTGTGTGTTATCTGGTCCCCCAAGGCCAGAGTAATGAGGGTTCCTCTTGTCTTAGGAGCTGATCTGCACGTCACTGATATGATTATTTAGAGGGGGAGGTGAATTTGTATAAGCATTGGGTATTTTTCAAATAGCTTAAAATCAGATCCACAAGCAGGCCACAAAAGCCACAGAGGCAGGCCCCCCCCTGCCCACCTCCCAGTCCCTAGGACAGGGCTCTGGAGCAGGATAGGGACTCCCTGGATGAACATGTACTATTAGCATCACTGGCTCTGTTACTAAGAAGTCACAGCCCAGAGATGAGACCCCCCCAACAAGGGGGCATCTGGACTTTAATGCTCCCAAGACAGAGAGCTGGTAGACATCCTTCTATCCTTCACGTGGAGTAAGATTTCCCTGCTTGTAGGGAATCGATTCTGGTGCCTACAGGTATCAGGTTAGGTACCTTAATTGAGCTGGATGACCTACAAACACACCCTGGATCTGACACCAGGTGAGGTGAGGGAATGGGAGTTCCAGAACTTTCCTTTCCTCAATGTGAAATACACGGCTGTTTTCCAAGTACGAGAAACATGCCAACTTGATTGATAGGATATGAAGCAGCCCCCACAAAACATGGCTCGGAGCACTGCCAGGAGAGTCCTGGCTGCTGACCCTGGCCATTCCCGGCAGGAAGGGGCATTTCGGCACCTCGGGGTATGAGAGGAGGAGGTGTTGCCTTCCAGGGTGCAAACCAGAGGTGTGACTTTTACCAAGTACCTCATAGGGCTGCTCTGACCACAGCATCTGAGGCCTGCACCATGTCCTTAGTTTCTGGTGCCTCCAACTATGCTTTTCCCTGGTGGGAACTCAGGCCTCTACACCTGAAGACAGAGGAGGAGCATCCAGGATATTTCATTTTCCTCCTCTCGCCTTCTCCCTTCTGGCTTGGGGGGCTCTAAACTCATGGAGTAAGTCCATCCCGAGTAAGCAGACCCCCTGCTGACCTCATGTTCACCTCGAGTCTGAACCCACTCTGCACCTCTCAAGTACGCAGGTGTCCATTTCAAAGTGCTGGCGTTTGCGGTAAAATTCACCTCCAACCTCAAAAGAGAAGGCAGTCAAAAGAAAATAAAAGGAAAGAAAGCCCATGAAATAAAATTTAAAACCCACTAGCTGTTTCCAATGGAAATTCTTCAAGTTGTTCCGCACAGTAACAGATTTTCTTCTTATGAACTGGCCCACCCAACTAGAAAAGGCTATCTGGGGTAGAGATTGTCTTTTTCTCCCCATACAAAGTGTTGGCAAACTCTAAAATATATTCCCAAATCTCCAGCCTTCCTAATAAAACCTGAAGCACCTCATCCATTCCCCTCTTCTCCAATCCCCTGGGATTCTAGAACACTCCTTCTCTGTATGGTCAGTGGCTTATGATCGCACCAGCCAAGCTCCTGGAGAGACAACCCTCTTGCCTGGTCTTGGACGGCAGGCCTGCAATCATCCTTCTCCGGTGGCTCCAGCACCCCATCCCCTGACCTCATTCCCTCCCCATAAGACACCAGGGGGTTGGTTACCAAGGTCACCAGGATGCAAGTGATCAATCTACCCACTTTCTGATTTTTTTTTTTTTTAAATTCCGTGCTACTCCACTGGATGAAATCAGTTACTTTCACATACTTTAAGTTCATGCTCAAGTTGTTCAAAAAGCAAAGAGGAAAAAGAAGTCCCTTTTAACATTAATGTTCTTTGGAGCACAGCTCTCTCCTCTGCCATCGGAGGACAGAGACACATTATCCAAGCAGGAAGAGACACATTATCCAAGCAATAAGGAAACCTGGCCCAATTTCTCAAGCATCCCTGGTGACCCTAGCCTAGAAGAGCCCCCCTTCTGGAGTCAGGCAAGCTTGGGATCTGAGTGTAAAACACCATCCAGGCTCTCCTGGTTCCAGGAGATGCTGCCTCCCTCCCTGCCTGCCTGCCTGCCTGCCTGCCAGGGGAGACAGTGTCACCCAGAGAAGCCCTGCCCCAGAGGGACTGATATATGGATTGTCCCTTCAGGAAAGCTAGTCTACAAAAAGCTCCGGTCCAAGGGCTCCTGTTCTCAGCACACAGCCTGTGAGCAGAAAAGCCCCTTGCCGGGCTAGAGGAGGTCAGTGTGGCTCAGAGAAGAAAGGAAGCTTGCAGGGGCGTCTGGAGGGCCGGGGTCAGGATGCCAGGATACAGTGGCCTACAGAAACCCGGCATCTAAGAAGCAAAGAGCTAGGAAACAGATCGCTTATTGGAAAGAGACATTTCGTCTCTATGAATTTTAGCGCAGGCAGCCAACAAAGCAGAAGCGAAGGAATAGAGGTCAAAGAGACCCCATGCACTGCCCACACGTCTCTATCCCCCCAACATGACTGCTGAGTCACAGCTGGATCCGAGGGTCAGATTAACTCACCCACAAATAGGCTGGGTCACAGTACAAATTACGCCAGCGAGCGCAAGGACACCGATCCAGGGCTGCTACCCCGGAGGAGCTTCTCAGAGATGCTCAATACAGTCACTTGGGGAAAAGGCTCACATACTGCTTTTTCATGCCACATTAATTCTGATAATGGGACGCTGTGAGAGGGTGACCTCGCAGACCTACAAGGGTTACCAGATGCTTGTTACTGTTCACATCACATCCTACCTGCATAAACAGCGACGACCAGCACGACCCAGAAAGAAAGCCAGTGAAGAAAAAGGTCTTTTCCTCCCAGAAGGAAAGGGATGGGAATGGTGATTCAGGTCTACCCCATTTGCACACCACATACATTTGGTCTCTACCCTAGAGCATGTCCTTCGTATAATACACTGAACAAACTGGATTGGTTATAGAAATAGGAGCGCATGAGTTGTATGTCTATTTATAGATTTAATCTCACACAGTTTCTTAACAACGTCAAAAAATATAAACGTAAGGTAATTCTAACTGTATTTTCTTCTGGGAAGTGGTAAACAAATGCATGCCTGAAGTTAGACTTGGTCTGTAACAGTGCTCAGTGGAAAGTTTCTAACTAAAGGGTGTGTCTGTTTTAAAAAATACTTGTCTGTTGTTCTGGATACAAAAGTCTACACTATCTTCAATAAATAAATAATAAAGTGTTTCTTAAAAGTATGAAATGTAAACTTTGTTGCCCCTTCTAACACACACACACACACACGTTTTAAAAATTGCTTGAAATATGACAGGGCTCTTATGGGAAATTATGACACTACGCATTCAGTTCTCAGCCAAGTGGAGACTCGGCCACTATGTTGATGCTACCGTCTATGAAAGCACTTCTACAACCCTAGTTAAATGCTAAGGACCTACGATCAAAGAGAACACCGTCTAACACAGGAAAGCTAGACTCCAGTGCCAAGAGAACATGCAAAGAACATTTCATGACCACGACGAACTGGGATTAGGACAGTCACATGCGAACAAAAGACGATCCCAACACTTTTCATTAGCAAATCAAGTTACTACCTAGTTAACCAGCCTATCTCCCGGCATTTAAGGGGGGTGGTTGGAGGGGGGGGATCAAAGAACTCAAACCAAACAGCTTGGCACAGGGTCATACACTCCCGACTCTGGCAACAAGCACGTGTATTTCCATTACTGAGAGGTTGGTTGTGTGCGGAAGAGGACGGGAGAGAGTCTTAGGTCTTCCTCCCCAGATTTGTGAGGCTTGGATGCTCCTAGAGCCTTCCCCCCACCACATGATGGAATTCCTTCACATCTTTCCACCCCACTTCCAAATTGTCACTTTCCTTTTTTCACATCTTGGGGACGTCTTTCTTGGGAACACACCAAATACGGCTGCTGGGATTTCCCATGACAATTAGGATCCGCCACACTCAAGCAAAAATGGGCTCAAAGCTGGTCACCAGCAATTACTCTTGAAACATCATAGGACCTCCAAGGCAAAGAGAATTTTCCAACTGGACTGGCAACCAGGACCCAATGATATTGTAAAGCAGCCTTTCAGGTGACCTGTGGTGATCTAATCCAGCAGGGTACAACTTTGTAGGTAACAAGCTTCCTTAACCGTCTTCCAAGCATGCTGGAAATCAATACTCAATCACCTGATAGTAGCTAGTGATAGTTCTCATTGACATCTATCAATAAAAAGACCTGGAGGGGACTGGAATGGCTCTAACAATGCACCTGCTAGAATCTTCCATGGACCAGCTCTTCAAAGAGCTAGCGCATCGTCTGATCAGGAGACCATCTCCCCGAGGGATCATATCCAGGGCAGCATTTCCAATAAGGTCCCAGTAGGGGAATGAGATTCTGGAGCAGCGGCAGGACCTTCATAATTATTTCTAAACGCACGACGGACTAGGCGTCATAGATCAAAGGGCCTATTCAGGGACTGGTGGAGATAAGAAATAGCGTTACATGAGTTCTCCAAAAATCCAGACATTGCATTTATAAATCTATAAACCAGACCCACGCCTCAGGCCCAGGAATGGGCCAGACTCCCAATCGAATCTAGCTGGGGGCTATGGGATTTCAAAGCCCCTAGAAGCCATGATGAGACCAGAAGTGGGGACCAAGGAAGACACAGTTTTGTTTCATAAAGTGGGAAATTGTTTGGGGGTGGGGGAAGGATTGTCGAGAACTATTCCTAGAAGTTTTGAGGGGCCTGTCTTCACTGTCTCGTTGCCCTGTGGCTGAACGTCAAACGGTGGTCTAAGGGAAGCAATGCATTTTTCCAGATTGCATCTGCCGCCTGGGGCTGGAACTCTGCCAAGCACAGCCTGGGCCCACTTCCCTATGGCTCATCAAACAGCTGCAGGTCCAAGCGGACCACAATCTCTCCTGTGGGAACTTCGTGTAGCAGGAGACACTTTGTAACTGGACCCTTGGAACCCTGGTCCTTCTTGATGTCGGCCACACGGATCTCTGTCCGACCCAAAAAATCTGCAAGGAGAGAAAAAAACCCTGCTCAAAGAGAGAATTCCTTTACTTCAAGGCATGTAGTTGGCATATTAGGAATTTCTCAGTGAACTGTTATGCTCTCTTTTCTTCCAAAAGGGAATTAGGTCTGTTTATGGGAATCCATGAACTACAATGACAGAACCTAAGTTTTAAATGGAATGTAAGGAAGAAAAAAAAAAAAAAAAGACTGTTCCAGACTGGGAACAGAGGGGAGTCTAAAAGGAGGTAAAACTGCAGACTATATGGGACTCCTGGGTGGCTCAGCGGTTGAGCGTCTGCCTTTGGCTCAGGGCGTGATCCCAGTTTGGGGATCGAGTCCCACATCAGGCTCCCGGCAAGGAGCCTGCTTCTCCCTCTGCCTGTGTCTCTGCCTCTCTCTCTGTGTTTCTCATGCATAAATAAATAAAATCTAAAAAAACAAAACAAAACAAAAAAATCCCCTGCAGACTATGACTTTCCCCACACCTGGGGACCTCCTAGGGGCTATAAGCTTCCCGGGAGGCAATGTGACATCGCATGTCGTATGAGCTGTGCAAAGATTGGAAAGAAGTAGCTCCCTGGGTTTGTCAGAGGAGGATACTTCATGATGTCACATCCTTTTCAGAAAAGCTAAGGATGGTGATCTAGGGCTGGTCCTTACTATGTCCCCTTGCACATGCCAGGGAGCAAATGCAAGGTGTGGGCAAGGAGGCCACAGCCTGGGCACCGCACGGTTCCAGCAGTGCTCCCAGAACTACCTCAAGACCACTTTTCATCAAATACTGAGTGTCAGCAGAAGAACAGATGTGAACATATTTGAACATTTTTTAAATGCGAGGCAATAACATGATGGTATTAAATGGGCCTCCAGGCCATAATTTCTTCATTTACTCATTTAAGAATTATTTATGGAAATATACTATGGGTACTTCTGTGCAGGAAACAGCTTTCTTTCAAGGTCCCATTTAAAATGTGGAAATTTGGGATCCCTGGGTGGCTCAGCAGTTTAGTCCCTGCCTTCGGCCCAGGGTGTGATCCTGGGGTCATGGGATCGAGTCCCACGTCAGGCTCCCTGCGCGGAGCCTGCTTCTCCCTCTGCTTGTATCTCTGCCTCTCTGTGTGTCTCTCATGAATAATAAAATCTTTTTTTAAAAATGTAGGAATTTGGGGTGCCTGGCTGGCTCAATAGGAGGAGCATACAACTCTTGATCTTGGGGTCATGAGTTCGAGCCCACGTTGGGTGTAGAGATTACTAAAAGAAAACAAAGAAGCTTTGAAAAAATAATTTTAAAAAATAAGTTGTGGGAATTTTTTTTCTGGTGGACAGATACAGCTTTATTTTGCTCACCTCATGAAATAATCTGTGATGTAAGAACAACACTAGGATTTTCCATTTATATCCCAGTGGAGTTAACACTATGTCGTGATATTTCACTATCTAAAACAACCATAATAACAATCCAGTCTCAAACCTTCACTCATCAGAATAAAAACTGATAATTAAACACAGTAGGATCCCACATGTGAGAGACTGTTCTGGAGACACTGTAATATTTAGGCAGTTACGTGCCTGTCTTTGGACCATAACTAAAGGTGCCTGACTTATGATGAGATAATTCATTTAAGTATTAAAAGGCAAAAGCCACATGGAACAATTTAAGCCTTGCACAGATCTTGCTAGCCGTAATCCCTCACTCCTACCACTTAACTATACTCTTTGAATATAATTAAGTTGATACTGTAATCTTTAAATGTATTGTCTGATTTTTATTGGGTGAGGAAGAGAGAATTTCTTGGAATCATTGTCCAGACCCCTGCTTTTCCAGGCTCACAGAAGAAATGGACAGCTGGTTGAAGGAATATGCATCCAACATAATTCTGTCCCTTTGATTAACCAGACATATCACCCAAAGGGCACTGATTGATTCGTGCCACACCCATTGTGGGCTGTGTTCTTCTTGCTCAGCTGGCTACTTTTATCCATTTTCACCATGGCTTTGGGCCAAGAACTCAAGGACTGGGCTGAGACTTTGGGGGATAGCCTTTGTTGTAGTCACTTGCTTTGGGGAAGCATCGGACCATGGTCCAGGGTCTTTATCTTGGACCACTATACACCAAGCACGCTTTGTCCACCTTCCCTGAGATACCGCAGCATCAGTGAAGTCCTCTTTCTAGAAGAGGCTGAGTCTTATCTTGTGTCAACCTCATCTCTCTGGAGGGAAGCCAAAAAGCCCCGGCCACCAAGTTCCCAGATAGAAAGCATTTACCCACCAAAGCTGAGTGACAGGGAAGAAGGAAGGACACCTCAGGGGACCATTCTCTACTCACCGTCTGGAGAGAACTGGTCCCTCTCAAACACGGTGATGCACAGGACCTCCTGCTCCAGGTCTTTGATGAAGAACTGGCAGTTGGAATTCCACTTGGGATTCAGAGTGTCCTGGATCGTCTTGGTGATGTGACACTGGGAACCCATGGTCACCTCACAGTACGGGTTACTCTTTCCTAGAGTGGATAGAGTCTGCTAGACTCCCGTGTGGCTGCAGGCACTTCTGGGCATGGCATGGCAGGAGCGTAGCCACACTGGGCAGCAATTTCCCTCCACGGGTCCCTCATTTCTATCCCCTCCCCCACTGCCATATTCGTTAAGTGGCATCAAATGGAGAATCTGGGGACTCCTGGGGGCTCAGTCAGTTAAGCATCTGCCTTCGGCTCAGGTCGTGATCCCAGGGTCCTGGGATGGAGCCCCTCATCGGGCTTCCTGCTCAGCGGGGAGCTTGCTTCTCCCGCTCCCCCTACTTGTACTCTCTCACTCTCTCTCTCAAATAAATAAATCAAATCTTTTTTAAAAAAATGGAAGATCTGAGTGAAAACTTCCACCATTCAGCATCAGACTTAAGCTACGATCCTTAAATATTTCTAATACTTAAACCATTAGATTAATGAGCTTTAAAACTAGGCCTTTCCAGTCTCCTTGCTAGAGCCTTAGGAATGCATTACGTCCACAGTGAAATGGCAACCACTCAGATCTCTCTAAAAAGCAAAGTGGTGGGAAGGATTAAATTAAGGGGGGGGAAAAACTCTAAGTTTTTAATAAGGGTTCGAGAAACCAATTCTGGAAGGAAATTTAGGATTATGGCAATAGTACATTTGACTTAAAGCTGGCTGGGCAGGGGCGCGGGGATTACAGAAAAGGCTCCCACCCTACCCCATGCTGGAGGAAATTTGGGGTCCTTACCATGTGACCGACAGGGTTTCAGCTCAATGCCCTCAACGACGTTCACCATCAACCTTCCAATACCTGTCGCCCTTTGGGAACGGACTGTGATGGCAGGAAGAACACAAGATGGCTCATTGAAACAATTGGCTCCCTCCCCATCTCTGTCTGCTTCAGATCAGCTGCCCCCTCCTCCCCTTACACTCTGGCTTCCTGGCTCCTGGAATTTACGCTCCACCCTCACCCTGCACCCCACTCTCCATCTCCTCGACGCCCATCCCTTCTCAGGTGCAACCCCCTCCACCCACAGGCCCGTCTTCCACCTCTAGGGACCCTGTGCCCAGCCTTCTGGGCCCAGCTTGGCAGGACACACAGCAGCCACGCCGCTGAGCAGTGCATACCCAGGTACGCCTTCTCCCGCTTCTTCTTCTCAGTCTCTATATAAAGTTCTGAAGCAGCTTTGATTTTCTGCACCCAGGCAGTCCTTGGGAAGAAAAAGACAGAAAGGTGCCAAACAGAACTCAGGGGAAAAGGTTTCAGGTCTGTTCAGACTCAGCCTCCAGGACCCTACCTGCTTTGTTCATTTGCCCCTTAACAATAAAGGCTGGGAAAGAAAGTCTGGGTTTATGTCAAATGATGCTAATAACTATTCCTACCATGAATAAGGAGGGGATGAGTGGTATTTTTATTGATGTACTCGAGACCGGCCTTGGCCTGGGTGTCCCCGTGGAAGAGAGATGCTGTCCTGGAGATGTTGGCACACAACTCTGTCCTCTGTTACTGAAAAGCATCCCATTTCTGCCTTCCCGAAGGAGGCCAGATGGATCTCTCTTACTAAACCATCCAAGGGAAGACCAAACTCAATTCCCAGAAACGGAAGCACTTTACATGGAAAAGCAAACACACTCTGGGGGAAGCACTGTGGCATGGTGCTTTCTTCTTCATTTCTTAGAGACCCATGGATGCATAACTTTGGCCAATTTTCTTGCTTGGCGCAAATGCTCTTCGGAATGCCGTTGGCCTTGTGTCAAGTTCACCCTTCAGAAATGATCTATTTCCTTTGGCTCTAGGGCAGAGTCTTGAATACACAATTGAGGCAAAGTACCCGCTGCTCTCAGATCCAGAACGTCTGTCCAAGCCAGACAGCTCAGGACGGGGTCAGCCTTGGGTGGTCCCATTAATCCCCAATTCGCATTCCTATTGGTCTCTGCCACCTGGGAAACCTCGGGAAATCTGATCTCAAAGAATGATGAAGATGTGTTTTTTAAAAATTCTCGAGCAAAATCAGTTTCAATTCATTCTATTTTGAAAAATTCATGCCACGTGTTAAACTTTTGAGAGGCTCTAGAGAAAAGTATTAAGACCTCTCTCCTACCCCCTCCAGCCAAAGGTTATGGTATTACAACTCAAGAAACGTTGGGACCTTCTGGTGGATTAAATGTCCTCTATGTGTCCAGCACCCAGTGGAGCCGGGGTGCCCAGAGCCGGGAGGTGGCAGGTCTTACCTTTCATTTATGCTTTCAGCTCGGAGGGTGTAGACTCGGTCAATGTGGGAGATGTGGAAGATGGGCTCATCTCCAGAAGGGTCAGTGGGTAATTTTACTAAAACCTCATTCAGGAAAATAGGCTGAAAAATAAGGCACAGGCATTATAAAACCAGACTGGGACTCTGTTTCAGTGAACTGTGTGTGTGAGCCTACATGCACGTGTTTTAGTAAACTAAACTTTGTGTGTGTGTAAACTAGTTTCTAATTTCCCATAAACTAGAAAGAGGAAATGCGTGTGTGTGTTCCAGTAAACTCTACCGGAATAATGATTTTGTGTTAATATCAACTTTCACGTATTACAAACTGTCAATAGGGATTTTTGCCTCCTTCATTTTGCAGGTGTTTTTTGGGTCCTTTAGAAGAAGAGCTGACTGGTCTGTTTTGACAAATCCTAATCAGCCAACAGTCCCCACGACTTCACCTCCAGCCAGTTCCCTCAAAGATTTTCATATAAAGTGGCTAGTGACAATCCACATAAGTATGTTTTCCGGGGATCCCTGGGTGGCGCAGCGGTTTAGCGCCTGCCTTTGGCCCAGGGCGCCATCCTGGAGACCCGGGATCGCATCCCACGTCGGGCTCCCGGTGCATGGAGCCTGCTTCTCCCTCTGCCTATGTCTCTGCCTCTCTCTCTCTCTCTCTCTGTGATGACTATCATAAATAAATAAAAATTTAAAAAAAAATTTTTTTAAAGTATGTTTTCCTTTTCCCCACAATCAGGCTAACTGCTGCTTCAGAGAAAATTCGTCTGCAAAAACACCCCCAACACAGACAAATTTAGGAAAACAGTAGCCCAGGACGCGAAGACAAACACAGCTATGGACGTAGGAGCAGACCAAATAAACAGCAGAGGGAAATTCTCCACACATTGACTGTTTAGATTGGCTTTTGCTGGGAAAAGGTGAGGGGCACAGATGTTTCAAGCCATCCCGGGCAGTTTGGAGGCGGATCTGGGAACGTTTGGAAGGTGGGCCCTGGAGTTCCAGTTTTGAGCTTTGCCAAGCCTGCCTCATCCGTAACCGTGAGCACAGGGTGTGCTGTCGCCTGGGGACCCACGGTGGCCATTTGGAAGCTAGTAGATGTTTCGTCAATCTAGTTGAATGCTGTTTCTCTTCTGATGGTGCTAGAGCTTCACTGCTTCAGTAACCCTAAACCCTGGCTCACCCCTTAGCTTTCTCCTCTGTGCCACAGCCCCCAAACCCTGCTAATACTCTGACTCTCTTTGGAAACTTTCTATGCGCCCCCCCCCCCCAAAAAAAAACCCCATCAACCCTGATATTGCAATCTGGAATCAGACTTACTGTTTTGTACATTTTATACTGCAGGTTAGATTTGGGACTGAAGACTTTGTCGGTGCCGGAAGAGCCCAAGGGCTTTATGATTTGGGTCAGCAGGAGGAAGTCGTTGAAGAGGAAGCCATACAGCTCCTTGTTGCTCTTGGCCTTGTAGAGTTTCCCACTGTGCAGAAACTTGCGTGGCCCCAAGCAATTGGTCACTGAATTGAACACAAGTTGCTGAGAAAGGAAAACAAAACCCAAAGAACACATGATGAAGTGAGGTCATTTTTTTGATTTTTGTATTTCTGCGCCTGAAAGCCCGGGCTCCATCAGAATAGGAGGCTGGGGGATCCCTGGGTGGCGCAGCGGTTTAGCCTTTGGCCCAGGGCGCGATCCTGGAGACCCGGGATCGAATCCCACGTCAGGCTCCTGGTGCATGGAGCCTGCTTCTCCCTCTGCCTGTGTCTCTGCCTCTCTCTCTCTCTCTCTGTGACTTTCATAAATAAAAATTAAAAAAAAAAAAAAAGAATAGGAGGCTGGGACCCAGGGGTCCTGTATCTGAGGCTCAAATCAAGGACTGCTTTGAAGTCTTCAGGTGGTGCCTTTCAGAGCCAAGGAGTCAATGTCAAAGACACAGTTTCCGAGATTCCAAATATCCAGATGAGTCTTGAGTATAATTCCTGCTGCTTTCTCCCTAGGGGTCTATTAGTGTCTCAGGGATTAGTGTCCCTCCTTACTTATTAGGAAATGGGAAGCAGAAAGAAAATCCTCAGCCCTCTCCCACCTCAATGAGTATGTGCTATGTCCACGCTGGGGCCAGGAATCGGCTCCAGTGATGACCCCACACAGGCTCGGACAGTCCCTTGGGCCTCTGGAAAGCAGCCACTATTCTCTGTATAATTCTATTTATTTATTTATTTATTTATTTATTTATTTATTTATTTATTTTTATTCTCTGTATAATTCTACAGGACATATGCTACTTTCCAAGCTGCAGATAGAGTCCAGGCCCCTAGCACGTGGGTGACTGCAAAACTCGGGGGCACTGGGTGATGCCTCAAAGCCAAGCAGAGCAGACACAGCGTCAGTGCACATTAAATCTCAACCAACTCACTTGTCCTGAAAATGTGAAGGGGAAACTTTTCCTGCCACTTCCCAAATCTTGGACCTGGTGCCAAGGGCTGCTGAAACCTGACTCTACCATCCCACTGGGCTCTCTTATCTCATGTGAGCAGTTTCTAAAGGGGTGGAGGTAGACTGAGGCAGAAACATGACTCCATTAGGACCCCCTTTTTTGGTAGAAGGAGAGACTGAGGGAGGGAAAGACCACAGCTGTGCCCAGGCAGCAATAGGATCCAGGCAAGTGTCAGTTCTTCATGGCCCCTACCTGCCCACACTTGAGCCCCAGGAGGAAGCTCCACCATCAGCCTTCAAGGGCAATCCTCCCCAGAGCTACGAACCCTGTAGACCTCCCTGAGAAGAATATTTGTGAAGAGGTGACAGGGTGCACACCATGTGTCCCCCAAGAGATGTTGGTGAACACCCATTTCCCTCCATCATGGGAGAAAGAATCAGTGGTGCCTCTGTGGCTGGAGATCCACAGGCATCAAGGAAGAGTGACCACTCCACTGCGCTCTTGGCCACAAGGAAGGAGGAGGGTCTCTAATCTCCCCCCGAGGCTCTAGGAGAGTCCAGAAGACTGAATGTGGTACCCTGTCCCCAAATGGGAGCCTTTGCAGAGTATTCTTTACCCTTTCACAACTCTGAAGAGGAGTCTGGAGATCAATTTTGCTTGCCTAGAGGGAGTTCAAGCTCCTTGGGGACAGACAACGAATCCAGGGAAGGCAGCCTGGATCACAGAAAGATGATGTCATGTATTCAGACTCCAGGTTTGGGGCTTCCATGTGGCCAGGCTAACACTGAATATAAATGAATTGGGAACCGTCATTTCATTTTCCTATCTTAGGACAAGAATGCCAAAGACGGTATGTATTTGAAATTTAATTATGGGTACGAGTCCAGACCTGGGCCAGGAAACAGAAGCCAACACGCCCTCGTCCACGATTGTACAGTGAACACCATACAGATGAGACAAAAGCTGGTGTACGAAGCCAGGTAGGAACGATCGATAGGGAGGCAAAGAGTCTATCTCAGAGAGGTACAGAAGCCACACAACTCATAATAAGAGCTTATTTCACACTCTTATTATGCTGAGTCTGCCTGATGACAGCTGTGGGACTCAGGGAAGGGTCCCCTCCCAAAGAGCAGGTCACCACGTCGGCACTGCCGCCTGGCAGGTTCAGGAGCTGGTCAGGCGTGCTGTCTGCAGGAACAAGGCAGAGCTCCTCTGGATGACACACACGCCTTGCTCGCCCTGGCTTCAGCTTGCCCCAAAGCCTTATCACCTCTTGCTCTGCAGATGCCCTGCTCAGGACATGCTCTCCACTGGGATGCCCACCCCCTGGATTCTATCCTGGACGGATAACGTTATCCTTCAACACGCAGCCAAGTGTCTCCTTCTCCGATGCTTCCCGGAATCTCCCTGTGACTGTCCCTTCCTCCCCACCAGCACCTGCACCTCATTCTGCCTGCATCTTGTTGTAAGCACTGGGTCAGCCCCCCACTTTATCCAGAGTCATAGGACCCAAGGGAGGGAGGGGGTCCCATCTTACTGATTTTTGTGTCCTTTGTGTTTAGCACTGAGCAATGGCACATGGGCAGGTGCTTGAGAAATGTCTACTGAATGGACAAGTGGATGAAAGAATAAGCCAACCAACCAGTGACTGCCCCTGGATTGCATATCAACCCAGAACCCCATGCTCCCACGGCTTTGCCAATCGCACACCTACACTGAAGGCAGACGGGGAGGTGAGGCAGGCGAGGAACCCCTGGTGGGGAGCCAGTGACCGCCCCTGAAGCACTGGAAGAAGGAAGGAGCCACAGGGACAGTGGGTGAGGGGGACTCTCATTCTCCCTGGGCATTTTGGTAAACCCTAGTGAACGGTGGGCGTGCATGCACGTGTGTATGGGTGTGTGCGCACGGCCACAGACATGGATGCAGAGGCAAAGAGAGAGAGGGAATACAGGCAAAAAGAATCAATGAAACTAAAGAAAGGTAAGCGACAAGAAGAGAATTAAATACCAGGAGAGAAACTTCTGTTTCTGGCAGACTGGTGGACTAGATAGCTGACACAGCCAGTGAAAAATTTTAAAACAGTAACATAGAAAAAATGCACTTTCGAAATGCAAGCAAGCAAAGCGATCAGAATTTCTAAAAAGTAAAAACAAAAAACAAAAAGCAAAACAAACAAACAAACAAAAAAAACGATGCAGAGAGAGGCCAAAGCCAGAATGAAAATGTCAACCTCCAAAGATCAACAAACCCCAAAGCCGGCTTCAGCCCTGAGAGTGTCTCTTGAATCCACTTGGAAAGCCAGGTGGAGGGCAGGAGACCAGTGATGCCTGGGGGGCCCAGGGGGGCTGCGGGGTCTACCCCGAGATGGCCACCAAAACACTGGCTCCCAGAGGAGGAATGACAAGTAGACTCCAGCACAGAAGGCAGGAACAAGACGACTTGCTTGTTTTTGACCTTGGAATAAGTGAGATGGAAAAAAAAAAAAAAGCTCCTGAGAATTTGCAAGAGCGAGATGGCCCTGGCCCAAGTTCGCACACTCGTGTGATCTCCGAGCCCCTCTACATTTAATTTAGGGTGAGGCCGGTAGCAACCCCCGCAGGAGGAATGCTGTTTCAGACCTCAAGGTCCCGCAGATAAAGCTCCCGGGCACCCCGAACTCACAATCAGAAATCACAGCCCAGACAGTGGAGCGGAGGCCGCCGACCAGAGCGAGTCCGGGGCTGCGGGGATTGGAGTGATCGGATCTGGAATGTGTGGGAATATGTTTAAAATGTGTTAAAACAGGGATGCCTGGGTGGCGCGGCGGTTTGGCACCTGTCTTTGGCCCAGGGCACGATCCTGGAGACCCGGGATCAAATTCCACGTCGGGCTCCCTGCATGGAGCCTGCTTCTCCCTCTGCCTGTTTCTCTGCCTCTCTCTCTCTCTGTGACTATCATGAATAAATAAAAAATAAAATATTTAAAAAAAACAAAAAAACAAAAAAACCCCCACAAAGGTCTTTAAAAAAAAAATAAATAAAATAAAATGTGTTAAAACAGGGATGCCTGGGTGGCTCAGTGGTTGAGCGTCTGCCTTTGGCTCACGTCGTGATCCCGGAGTCCCAAGATCCAGTCCCGCATCGGGCTCCCTGCACAGAGCCTGCTTCTCCTCTCTCTGCCTGTCTCTGCCTCTCTCTCTCATGAATAAATAAATAAAATGTCTTAAAAAAATAAAATAAAATGTGTTAAAACACACACACACACACACAAGCATGGCCACTTGTGCGAGAATAAGACACAAAAGAGAAACCAGCAGGGATCCCTGGGTGGCTCAGCGGTTTAGCGCCTGCCTTCGGCCCAGGGCCTGATCCTGGAGACCTGGGATCGAGTCCCACGTCAGGCTCCCTGAATGGAGCCTGCTTCTCCCTCTGCCTGTGTCTCTGCCTCTCTCTCTTGTGTCTCATGAATAAATAAATAAAATCTTAAAAAAAGAGAGAGAGAGAGAGAGAAACCAGCAGATCTAATGACATAAAGGAACTCTGGGACTGGAAAGAACGGGCCCGGTGGCCTGGAGAGGTCGGCTCACAATCTCCCCAACAACCACCCACCCCCGCCGGCTGCAGGGCTAAGCTCGGGGTGGGGGGGCTGGGGTTGGGGGTGCACAGCCTGGGCCCCCCCCCCAAGGCAGCTACCTCGGACAGGCCTTCGCACTGCACGTGCGCCTGGATCCACTCGAGGCGGTCGGAGTTCTCCTTCTCGCGCACCCCTTCGTTCACCTGCGAACACAGCTCTTCGGCCTTCTCCAGGGCGTGCTTCAGGTGGCTGTGGTCGGGGTGGTTCTCAGGAGTGTTTTCCAGGATCTGCGGGGTGTGGGGTGGGGGTGGGACAGGAGGCAGTGGCTTCAGGCGGTGCAGGTGGGCCCCGCAGAGGTGGGCATGGCACCCACCTTTCCCAATGGGTGCCCACGCGGGGAACCGCAGCTGCAGCCACTGGTGGTTGGCAGGGTCCCCTGGGGAGGCAGGGGAATGACACACGATTTATACCTGGGGGTCGAGGCGGGGGTGGCTGCTGCGAGGGTGACCAGGATGCAGCCTTACACATCTCCCTCCTAGAGATGGCTCTTTGCTAGGTCTGCGCACTCTGGAACACATCTGAGCAAATGTGCGTTTATTCTGTGCAAAACACTCGAAGCTGGAGGCTAAGAGTGCCAGTTCTTCCTGCGTTAAAATCTGTGCCCCCGGGTCGCCTGGGTGGCTCAGCGGTTAAGCATCTGCCTTCCGCTCAGGTTGTGATCCTGGCATCCCAGGATCGAGTCCCACATCGGGCTCCCCGTGGGGACCCTGCTTCCCTCTCTGCCTGTGTCTCTGACTCTCTCTCTGTGTCTCTCATGAATGAATAAATAAAATCCTAAAAATCTGTGCTCTGCCAGTGACCAGCCATGCTATAGGCCAGTCCCACAAATGTTCTGAGCCTCAGGTTCCTTATACTAAAAATGGGGATGCTCATCGTACCTCCTCTATAAGGGTAGCTGGAGGGGTAAATGATTTGATACGGCAATGCACCCCGCAAAGTACCTGGCGCTTAGAAGGTGCCCATCAGATTCTCAAAGGACTTAGGGTATTAGGAGCAGTCGTGAAGAAAGGTTCTGAGCCAGCTTTGGAATGCACGGGGGATGCAGAAGGTGTACCTGCCTAGGCCTTGTCTGCATACAAATAATTCAAATGGACCTAAGCATGAATAATATCTCACCTCAAAGGTACCCTTTGGCATAAAGTCCTAGGTAAGCACCTAAATTGAGAAAAATGCACATTCTGGGTCCTGTGTCCCCCAGTCGTCTCCAACAACAGCCCCACCCTCCAGGCCAATCCTAGCTGTAGTTAGGATCCCTTTGGAAACTCCTGATGTCTCATCCCCGACCATAGCCCCGGGTGTGTGTGGGGGGGGGGGGGCTCCCATGTAGCAATTTTCTAGAGCTCTCCAGGTGGTTCTAACGTGCAGGCAAGTCTAAGGACTACCGCTCTAGACCAGGAGCCCACACGACTGGCTTGTGCAAACTCCTTTGTTTTGGTTTTGGTTTGGCTTCCTTTTCTTTTCTTTTTCTTCAATTTATTTAAACTTAAGAACAACAACAAAAAACACCCCCACAAACATAGTTTACCCATTTATGCCATCCCCTACCCCTGCCTCTGGCAACCACTAATCTGTCGTGTCTATGAACTTGGGGGTTTTTGTTTGTTTGTTTGTTTGTAAATTTATTTTTTATTGGTGTTCAATTTGCCAACATATAGCATAACACCCAGTGCTCATCCCATCAAGTGCCCCCCTCAATGGCCGTCACCCAGTCACCCCCACCCCCACCCACCTCCCCTTCCCCCACCCCTAGTTCATTTTGGTTTTTTTTTAATTAATTTTTTTAAGATTCCAAATTTAAGGGGATCCCTGGGTGGCTCAGCAGTTGAGCATCTGCCTTCGGCCTGGGGCATAATCCTGGGGTCCTGGGATCGAGTCCTGCATCAAGCTCCCTGCATGGAGCCTGCTTCTCCCTCTGCTTGTGTCTCTGCCTCTCTCTGTGTCTCTCATGAATAAATAAATACAATCTTAAAAAAAAAAAGTCCAAATTTAAGAAAGATTGTATGGTATTTGTCCCTCTATATCTGAGTTTTATCACTTAGCCTAATGCCTCCAGAGTCCATCCATGTTGACACAAATGGCAAGATTTCACTGTTTTATTATGGCTGAATAATATTCCATTATATATTACATTATATACATTCAACATAAATATAACATATATTCACATCACAATTTTTATATCCATTCATCCATCAGTGGCTAAGTTGTTTCCATGTCTTGGCTATTATAAATAAGGCAGGGATGAACATGGGGATGCGTGTATCTTTTTGAATTCGTGTTCTTATTTTCTTCAAGTAAATACCAAGAAGTGGAGCAACTGGATTGTATATGATAGTTCTATTATTAATTTTTTGAGGAATCTACTTACTATTATTCATAGTGCCTGCACCAATTTACTGTATGCTTTTTGATGCAATTGTAAATGGGATTGTTTTCTTAATTTCTCTTTCCGATGGTTCATTATTAGTGTTTAGAAATGTAACAGATACTTGTGTATTGATTCTCTATCTTACAATTTTACTGAACTTGTGTATTAGTTCTAACAGTTTGTTTTATTTTGTTTCAAAATGAAAATGGGCTTATTGATTTCTCTAATTATCAGAGTGTCAAAATTCAGAAAATTCGGGAAGTAATGAAGATCCTAAAAATCATCTGTAATCTCCCCATCTGGAGAGAATTTCTATATATTAGTCAAATGCTTTGCCTACACACACACACACACACGCACTTTTTGGAAAATAAAAATTGAACCATACTACCACACTACACTGTACCATTTTGCACACTGTTTTTTCTCCACTTCATAAGTTATGTCATTTGATGTCCATTTTATGTGGACCTATGCTATCATTTGTTTCCTTCAAATATTTTATTTATTTATTCATGAAGAGACAGAGAGAGCAGCAGAGACATAGGCAAAGGGAGAAGCAGGGTCCTGCCCGATATGGGACTTGACTCCAGGACCCTCAACCAGTGAACCACCCAGGTGGCTATCACTTTTAAGGACCCTATGATATATCATTCTAAGGATGAACTACCAGTCATTTAAATATTTCCCTTCCCATACAGCTTCATATTGTTCCTAATTTTTCAATATTTCTGAGATTATTTTTGCAGAATAAATTCTTAGAGGGGGAGGTGTTCAGCCAAGAGAATCTGCAGTTTGATCTGTCCATCACCCTCCAAAAGGCTGACCCACTCTACCTTCGACCAGCATCTTTGCTCACCCTGGTGACCTACATTTTCAAGATATGCCTATCTGGCAAGCCCAAAACAAGGTATTTTCTTCTTTTGTTATACATCTCTTTTATTATGTAGCTAACTTAAGCTTTTTGTATATTTAGTATATAAGTGTACTAAATGATAAAGCTAATGTTTATGTACTATTTAGTAGGAGCCAGGTACTTTCCATATACTACCTTGGTTAATTCTCATAAGCCTTTGCAGTAGGTATTATTAGTGTCCCTAATTTACTGAAGAAATTGATGCTCAGAGAGGAGCATTGTACCCCAAGGGCACGTAGCAGCGGTACTGAGATTCAAACCCAAGCAGCCTGGCTCCTGACTATGTGTTCTTCACCGCTACTCTACACCGCCTGTCAGAAATATCTAGTTGTGTATTTTGCCTATTTTCCAATTGGAGTATTTTTTTCTTCTTGAGCTGTAAGTTGCCTTACATAGATGATAGATAGATACATACATACATAGGTATAGATGGGTAATCTATGGATATTTCATATCCTACTTACTTACTTACAGTCTGAAATGTGGTTACCCAGCTTACACCTATCATTTGCCTTTCATTATTGTTCATTATATTTTGTCACACAGAAATTTTTAAGAAAAATGATTATGCAAATAGTATGTTAACATATTCTTGATATGCAAGATTCAAAGAATATAGAAGTACATAGAGCAAATGTGGAAGTTCCCCTCTCATTATCCTACCCCAGAGGTAACCATGCCAATGCATTGAAGGGCATCCCTTGAACTCCTTTTAGATGCTCTGTACACATTTAATAATCACATCTCATTTTTCCTCTGTTTGACAAAATGAACCACACTGTAAGATATCTCATGATTTTTTTTACATACATAGAAGTCTCTGTATTTTTAAAAACATTTTCAGAGTACAGATCTACCGTAATTTATTTGCTTTATCTAGTATCTAGGTTGTTTCCAGAATAAAATATTTTTTACATTTGCTACAACCCTAAATCTTTTAAATTTCTGTCCTTAGTGCCACGCTAAGAATTTCTCCACCTTAGCATCATAAATGGTATTTCATCTTAGTACTTTTGTGGTTTTCATATGTATCTTATAACTGGCCACCTTTTAATATTCTCTTCCTGGGGCACCTGGGTGGCTCAGAAGGTTAAGCATTTGCCTTCGGTTCAGGTCATGATCCCAGGTCATGATCGAGTCCCACATTGGGCTCCTACTCAGCAGGGAGCCTGCTTCTCCCTCTCCCTCTCCCTGCCACTTCCTCTGCTTGTGCTCTCTCTCTCCCTCTCTCTCTCTGTCAAATAAATAAATAAAATCTTTTAAAAGAAAAAAGAGGAGCACCTCAGTGGCTCAGCCAGTTAAGCGTCTGCCATCGGCTCAGGTCATGATCTCAGAGTCCTGGGATCCAGCCCCACAGCAGGGTCCCTGCTCAGTGGGGAGTCTGCTTCTCCCTCTCTCTCTGCCTGCCACTCCCTCTCCTTGTGCTCTTTCTCTCTCTCTCTCTCTCTCTCTCCCTCTCTCTCTTTCTCTCTCTCAGATAAATAAATAAAAATCTTTAAAAAAATAAAAAAAGAATAAGAGGTATCAGTATGAACTCATGGGTTTTAATATGCATTATTATCTACATGAATTGATCTAGAAATAAATATAAATGTATGTGTGTACACTTAAATAAAAGTATGTGTGTATGAATATAACATACATATATACATATATTCCTGACTCTGCCACTGAGGGACCCAAAAGGCAGTAACACTCCAACAGCAATGAGCACCCCAGTACCCAGATATGGATTTCTAAAGTCTCCATTAAAGGGAACCTGAGGGGCGCCTGAGTGGCTCAGTGGCTGAGCGTCTGCCTTCGGCTCAGGGAATGATCCTGGGGTCCCAAGATCAAATCCCACATCGGGCTCCCCGCAGGGATCCTGCTTCTCTCTCTGCCTGTGTCTCTGCCTCTCTTTGTGTCTCTCATGAATAAATAAATAAAATCTTTTTAAAAAGGGGGGGGTGGAAAACCAGATCTAAAACCTCTCTCCAGGAGGTATGCCCCCCTGTGGTTATATAATCACAGGCTCAGAGTATGTCTGAGTCTGCTCACTCATATTACAGAGAGAAACACTGAAATCCTATTTTTTTTTTCTTTTGGTATTGGCTTCACAATGGCTTTCTGAAGATGGGTAGTAGGGATGACATTTCTTTCTGCTTCTTCCTGGGAAAATCAAGGCACGAGGGCATTATACCTCTATTAAGAAAAGAACCAAAGAACGAAGATTTCCTTTTCCAACTTATGAGGTGAAAAACACTGGGTCTCAGAGCTTAAGACTGTATATTATTAGCTCTTTTCACCATAAACAGTTTTTCTTTCTGAGTTACTGGGCAGATGCTTCCAACATCCCCTTGGTGTATGATTCTAGGCAACAGATACCAGGTGCGGCGTTGGCTGGAGAACTTGCCCATGACCCCGGGTCCCTGAAATGCTGAGAAAGCATTTCTCTGCTTGAAAAGGCAAGACGGGTACTTACATTTTTAATGATCAGTGGGTATCTCGTTACGCGTTGCATAGGCTTCAGGATAAAACTAGAGAGTGGCATCCCTTTACATCGAGGGTCCATTGCCAGCCTCTGAAATGAGAGATTTTTTTTTAATGTACTTAAGAAATATGAAAAATCTGGTCAGTGACATCAACTCCCCACCCATCACATTGTCTGATTTATCTGGACGAGAACGAGAATAGAGGGGCCTGGAGTTGGAAGAGCCTGACTCACTATTCTGGCCCCAGATGGAGGTCGGAGCCCATAGATGTGACTCAGCCGCCGGGGTTAACCTTTGCTCTGCAGATTCAGCACACGCTCCCTGGGACACATGGTCCTTACAGAGGCGAGAGTCTGTCTTTCCAGAGAGCATTTCTTCTTGTTACTGTCAGACCTTTTTAACAGTCCCAAGAACGAGACACAAGACCATAGAGTTAGAATAGAAATGTCCCTTCAGTCCCAGAGATGCCAGAAGGGCTAAATCTCATTGCCTGGTGCAGATGGAGCCTGCACACACCCATGGGAGCCCCGGGCAGGCGGGGACAGTGGAGTTGAGACATGAGGCGGGGGAGGACTACAATCTCAAGGCCTGCAGCTTGTCCCCGGCTTATATGGCCTGTCCCTTTTGTCAACTCGACAAAGATGATCCCATCCGTAAATCACAGGGATTACGTGGTGACTCAGTCCTCAAGTTGAACGCCTTAGAATCGGGCAGCTGCCCTGACCTGGGCCCCAGGTCCTGAGAAGTAAGTGTCAGCGCCTGAACCTGCTCCTGCCTGGACATCATCATTCCAGGAACACCTCAAACCTGGCAAAGGTGTGTCAGACCCCCGCAGGGGTGAGGTGAGGAGAGGTGATGAGGGAGAGAAAACAAGCCCCCTGCCCTGGATAGTGTCAGCATCTCCCTCAAGTTCAAGTGCAACCAGTGATGAACTCAGCCTGCCCTGTGCCGGGGGAGGACTGGCCGTTGGCTGAAAAGCCAGGTGGCTCACCATCTGCTCTCCAGTCTCTGGATCACCCTGGGCCTGCTTCTTACCGTATCTCTCCCCTTCAAATGACATTAGAACACCCCCTATTAATTGGATAGCGAATCAACGCTTTCATGTTGAGAAACACCAGGTGAGAAAGAGAGAACAGGCCTGTGGGATGCTTCGGTCAAGGAGAGACCACCCTTGTACCTCACAGTGGTGATTCCACTGATTATGATACCACTGATTATGGGAATTCCACTGGGATTCCCATGGATTCCCATAATCCACGGGATTATGGAGGAGGAAGGAACGGCCTGCCCCCAAATGCACGAGGTACAAAGAGAAGCCTGCTGTTAGTATGATTGGTCTATTCACCAAAATATGACTGAGGCTCAGCAGCAGTTATTTGATGCTTTTCCTGTGGTCTTTTTCTCTGGAAGATTTGGGGGCTGTAGAGTGGGCCAGTGGGGCCAGCAGGGACCCACCCTGGCCAAGGCCAAGTCCCAGGGCCTGGGGCCTCCAGCAGCATGGGGCCCACCTCCCCAGATGTCCCTTGTGGGGACACACAGCTCTCAAGACCCCCATTGCCCCCGGGGCAGAGGTCCTGGCATCCCACCCTCAGCCCCAAACACTTCTCAGAGCCTGAAGCCAACCACAAGAACCAACTGGGAAATGGACAAAGGATCCATTGGGATTCCTGGCCATTCCCTCTGCAGCAAAGAACAGGGCGTGGGGAGGTGCTCAGACCAAACGGAAGGGGGAACCTGAGATGCACCAGCCCCACCGGGCCGACAAATGAGAAGGATGATTTAAACCTGCATCCAGGTAGCACCACGTCTGCAGCCAATTAAGCCAACTGTGCTCTTTCTCCCTGGGGGCCCAGTGTGCCAGGCTGCAAACAGTAGCCTCCTTGGTATGTATGCAGCCTGTTGATTGTATGGGTTGCCCTAAGGGACCTTGGAGACAGCCCTTTGTGGTCGACTTCGAGGTCTGACATCAAACTGTCTCCAATCTAGGCTGCAGACAGGTATGCGAGGTGCCTTTGGGAAGCCCCCGGGCACAGTAGCCAGGGTCCACATTGGCCAAGTCATCATGTCCATCCGTACCAAGCTGCAGAACAAGGAGCATGTGATTGAGGCCCTACGCAGGGCCAAGTTCAAGTTCCCTGGCCGCCAGGAGATCCACATCTCCAAGAAGTGGGGCTTTACTAAGTTTAATGCGGACGAATTTGAAGATATGGTGGCCGAAAAGCGGCTCATCCCAGATGGCTGTGGGGTCACATACATCCCTAATCGTGGCCCCTTGGACAAATGGAGGGCTCTGCACTCATGGGAACCTTGCACCACCCGAACCCTATTCATGCCCATCAATAAATCCTGCTTCCTGTAAAAAAAAAAAAAAAAAAAAAGTAGCACCGGGACCACCCGGACTGCGGACCAGCGCTTGCAGGTGCAGGGCCGGCCTGTCCTCTCCAAGCCTCTGCTCACAGCCACACCTGCCGGCCACTGGGCCACTGTGGGGCCCTGGTCCTCAGCCAAGCCCCGGGCCTGGGGGCTGTCCTTAGCAGGAATAGGCTTGCAGGCTTGAATTCGCCCCTTGCACACCCAGCTGCCCCAAGTCAACCACTCGGGGGTCGGGGGGGGAGGCTCCTTACTTTGACAAACTCCTTGAAGTCCGGGGCCTCGTCGGTCTTCTGCTGGATGAGGGCAGCCCCGTTGAGCTGACAGCTGCAGAAGCGGATGTAAGGCTGCATGTGCGGCAGCTGGGCCGTCAGGATGTCGCCGATCATCTTCACGGGCATCTTCTCCCCTGACATCTTCTTGCGGACCCTCAGCGCTCTGCACGGGAACACGGCTAGTGAGCGGCCGGCACACTTCGAGGTGGCTCGGGGGCACACCGCGGGGTGCACACCCGGGGCGCTAAGGGGGCTACGGGGACACAGGGACAGAAGGAACCGGTCTAGTGCTACAGGGAGCTGCCACCCGGGTATTTTTCTTTGGTAGGATGGCTGTTTGCTGGTTCTTGGGAATAAAAACTTTTCAAAGAAATCTTTGCCGAACAAGTCAGCATGAGAAATATTTATTTATTTATTTATTTATTTATTTATTTATTTATAATATTTTTATATATAAAAACTTTTCAAAGAAATCTTTGCTGAACAAATCAGCATGAGAAATATATATATATATATATTTATATATTAAATATTTTTATATATAAAAACTTTTCAAAGAAATCTTTGCCGAACAAGTCAGCATGAGAAATTTATTTATTTATTTATTTATTTATTTAAAAATTTTTTTTTTTTCTCATGGAGAAATAGGGACTCATTTCTTGCATAACCCAGACAGGATCTCTGTGTTGATGTCTCATTTTATGGATTATTTGTGGCGGAAGTCCCAGGCTAGTGTGGCCCCGGTGCTGAGTCTGCTCTGGGCCAGTGCCACCCGTGGGAGGCTACTGTGGCCAAGGGACACGGAGGCTCATTTTCAGACTAAACAGAACATAATCAAGACGGTAAATCAACTGCCACAGAAAAATAATCCCATGTTGTTCACCAAAGCCAGGTATAAATGATTGTCTGAACTCTGTGCCGAGCACAGCTTCATCGCTGTGGCTAATTTGAAGGTGCCGGGATTACGGACTTCCAAGGAGAGAAGCCTGTTTATAGGATAATGGGCCAATGAACCCAAACGATTCATATCCTGGAAGTGTTAAGAGGCTGAAGGGACTGGGAAGCATTTGTTTTGGGATCCGGCTGCAGTCTGAGCGTTCCGGGCCGTGAGAGCCAGGACTGTGCTCCCCCGCTTCCAGCTCCAGTGTGTGACCTCCTGACATCAGCCCCTAGAAGGGCACGTCACTGAGCTTCTACCCAGCAATGACAGCCATGTGCTACGAGGGCAGGGCCACAACCTGGGAGGCCATGACTGTGCTCTGCCTCCCCCAGGGAGGGAGGGAGGAAGGGAGGGAGGGATGGATGGATGGATGGATGGATGGACAGACAGATGGATGGACGGATGGGCAGACACAGCAGAATGGCATATGATTTTAACATAAGGTTGGGAGGTTGTTATTATAAATTCCTTTGACCGCCTTCCTGGCCATGTTGGAGAAGCCCCGAGGGAAGGATAGGGCTCTATGAGAATTCCAAGGAAGCTTTGCAATACTAGCATTAGCCTTTCAAAACTTCAGACCACTTTACTTTCTTCCTCCTCCATTTTTTGGCTAAAGGAAAAATCCTTGGACTGGGCAAACCAGTCAAGGAGAGAAATTTTAGGGGACCGTAAGTTACGCGGTCTGAGCAATAAGAAATTCCATCTCAGGCAGATGCCCTTGTAGGGAGAGGCTCTGGTCAGCACTGGCTGCTTGCTGTGTGAGGGGCTGAATGGCCACTGCTCACTGAGGGGGTTGGGATGGAATATCCCCCAACATGTAGAAATTTGCTCAAGGGTGATGCCACCCCCAATTCTGGGGAACTGGAGCCCTACGTAACCATGGTATAAACTTGCTATGGATGGAAACAGGAAGAAATTCCATCGTTCCATCATTTTTGTATGAAGAGGAACAAAATAGTCTTTCTCTAAGAGAATGGAAGTACCCTCAAACCTCCCCCCACCCCGACTCTTTTGCTTTTAAAAAATAATGGAGGAGACAAGGAGAAGAAGAAAGGGCAACACATGGCCATTGTGTTGAAGAGGCTAAACCAGTGCCTGGGTTCTGGAGGAACTTGTCCTGGACAGACTCAGCTTGTCCAACCAGGGGACAGGTCTACAGTCAGGCTCCTACTATGGACCAGGCACCTGTTAGGTTCCGTTGCCGGTCTCCTCCTGGGATGTTCTACTGCACAGGCAGGACTTTCAAGGACTGGGCCTCAATGGATTTGAAAGGAGGGTGTCAGTGACACCTGGGTGGCTCAGTGGTTGAGCATCTGCCTTTAGCTCAGTTCATGATCCCAGGATCTTGGGATCCAGTCCCACATTGGGCTCCCCGCAGGGAGTCTGCTTCTCCCTCTGCCTATGTCTCTGCCTCTCTCTGTGTGTCTCTCATGAATAAATAGAATCTTTAAAAAAAAAGAAAAGAAAGGAAGGAAAGAAGGGAAGGAAGGAAGGAAGGAAGGAAGGAAGGAAGGAAGGAAGGAAGGAAGGAAGAAAAGAGGGTGTCACCGGGCTCGGGGCTCATGTGACTCAGTCGCCACAGCTCCACTCATTGGTAACCTGGGTCACCTCGTCTAACCTTCCTGGGTCAAGGCCTTGAAGGCCAGGGTAATCAATCAGCTAATGAGCATTTCAAAGAGTGCTCGGTTGTTTGCTGGGTGCATGAGTGCTCCTGACCCTCTGAAGTCCACCGAGCAAGCGCTGGCCTGACTTCCTATGCATCCTATGGGTCAAACCCTCTTGTACATCCATTGCTTATTCTCCCCACTGGCTGTTGGCAGAAGCCCAGTGACTTGACCAAACTCCCGCGACTGATACTGGCCCAAGCTGTGCTCGAACCCAGGTGCTGTGAGGCCGGGGCTCGCGGTCTGTAAGCAGCGAGCCTGGGGCAACGGGCACAGCGCCCAGACCCTGTGCTCCCCCCCAGGTGCTCCTGCCACCTCGACTTCTCTCTGTTGCTCCCTTGCCCACGGCTCCTCTCCCTGCCACCACTCCTGGCATCTCCGTGCCCCACCTCAGCCTCCCACCCCCCCAGCCCAAAGTTCCCTCCACCCTGTCTCTATCCTCGAGCTAGGTTACTCCTTGTATTTGATTTCTGCTTAAAATAAAAGTATGTCTGGGGGCACCTGTGTGGTTCAGTCTGTTAAGCATCTGCCTTTGGCTCAGGTCATGATCTTGGGGTCCTGGGATCGAGCCCCGTGTGGGGCTCCCAGCTCAGCGGGGAACCTGCTTCTCCCTCTCTCTCTCTGGCTATCTCTCTCTCTCTCTCTCCTCTTAAATAAAGAAAATCATTAAAAAAAAATACATAGGGCAGCCCTGGTGGCTCAGCGGTTTAGTGCCGGCCTTTGGCCCAGGGCGCGATCCTGGAGTCCCGGGATCAAGTCCCACGTCAGGTTCCCTGCATGGAGTCTGCTCCTCCCTTTGCCTGTGTCTCTGCCTCTCTCTCTCTGTCTCTCAAGAATAAATCAATAAAAATCTTTAAAAAAAGAAAACTGTTGAAATACGTGTTTCCATAAGGAAATCAAAACTGGAAAAGAAATATTTAAAAATAAATTAATTAATTAAAAAATACATAAATAAAATTATGTCTATCTTAATTAAGTTAAAAAGGTGACTTTTTTTTTTTTTTAGATGGTCCTTCATTTTTCTCCAAGCAAGGAGGCAGGAAAGGAGATTGATTAGAGGCAAACAGCTCCCAGGACCTGGGTTTGCGTGGCCCTACGTCACGTCTGCATCCCCTCTGCTATCACTCCTGACAGCTGGGCCGAGGCACCTGCTCTTACTGTGAAAAGATCCTTCTTCCCTCCTCTGCTTCTTAAAAGCAAATTTCACAGCTCACCAGTAAGAGAGCGAATCATCCGTTCTAACTGCCAACCAGAGGCCTCATTAGTAGGAAGTCCCTAGGCCCCAGTTAGCACCCCTTTATTTTCATTTATTTACTTCTTCTTTATCTGTTCCCTAAGTCCCATGTCCTCCCCACTCCCACCAAGCACAAGGAGTCGCTGGCTCTTGGGTCAGGAGGGCCAGATATGCAGCTGCTCACTAGTGACCGTGCAGGGAGGGCTGCCTCATACTCTCTATCCAAACACGCCTTCCTCTGCCAGCCTGCAAGGAGCCCTAAAATCTCCCCATCATTGGGGTCATTCCTTTGCATGAGGAAATTAAGGCGATGCAATGAAGGAACGTAGCAAAATGTTCCTGGTACAATCTACAATATGGGTGCTCGCTCCATAATTCTTTTCGTTTTTCTGTATGTCTAAAAATTTTTTAACTAAAAAATAAATTAAAATTTTAACATATTGAAGAGAAGCAAAAGAAATCAGGCCCCCAGGAGGCTCCTATTAAATATTTTTTCTAGAATAGGAAACCATTAGAAAATTCACCCAAACTGATGAGGACAGAGGAAGGGGACAGAGCTCAGGGACACCGTGAGGGGAGAGGGTGCGGTCGGGGTACATGGACATGATTGACAGCAGGCCAGTAGTACGGCCGACCTCCTCGCTCCTCAGAATACCCCCGCATGCCCCACAGGGCGAGCACCATGACTGCGCTTTTAGAGGCCCCAAAACAAGGGGTCCAAGGAAAACTGCCCAGAACAAGTTAGAAGATGCTGGAGCCCAGACAAAAACTTAGGACAGGGACGCCTGGGTTGCTCAGTGGTTGGGCATCTGCCTTTGGCTCAGGCTGTGATCCTGGGGTCCTGGGATCGAGTCCCACATTGGGTTCCCTGGATGGAGCCTGCTTCTCCCTCTGCCTACATCTCTGCCTCTCTCTGTGTGTCTCTCACGAATAAATAAATAAAATCTTAAAAATAAAATAAAAATTAAAACCTTAGGGCATTTGCCTCCTGGTTCCACATTCTTTTCCGGGGGGGGGGGGGTCAGCCCTGGCTGGGACGTCCGCAGGTCACCCACAGAGCAGCCTGGGCCCGGCTTGCCTGGTGTGTGCCGTGAGGCACTGGCCCTCTCCCAGCCCGGCTCCCCCAGCGGAAACAGGGCTCTGGAGCACATCGGCACCAACGGGAGGAAGGAGCATGCGGGCCTGGCCAGAACAGGGCTCCAGGAAGGGGCTTCTGCTTCCCTGACAGGACAAGAGGGAGGGTGAAGTGGGGGGACCACGGAAAGGTACGGGGAGCGTTGCCAGCAGCACTTTCAGTCGAGCCTGCCCCGATGGGTGGGTGGCGGGGGCACCTGGGCACATCAGACACATCTCCCACCTGCCCACCCCCCACTGACGGCTGCCCAAGGTGGGGGGGTTAACTTGTAGGTATATTTTCAACAGAAAACTTCTGTGTCTCTTTTGGAACAACTTGTCTCCAGCCCTTTAGGCTGAGCGCGTGTTAGGGTCAGGGGCTAACCAGCTCCCGGCCCCAGGGGATAGGGCGGCCTCTCTCCAAGGCCAGGCACCTGTCATCTAATGACCCCCTAATAACCACCCGATGCAGGAGGTACACTTATCATCCCCATTTCACACATTAGGACACCGAGGCTTAAAGAGCCTAAGTGACTTGCCCGGAGACACAGCCAGTAGGGCCAGAGCAAGGTGTGAGCCCAAGCGCCTGACCCGGAAGCTTCTGCAGCATCGTTCTGGAGGAGGAGGATGGAAACACTTTCTCCAAGCACCCCTTGGGGTCCCCTCTGAATATTAGTTCTCCAGAGCACAGAGAAAAGCAGGTGTCATAGTTTTGCTTCACATCCAGCTCTCTCTCCATCCCTCAACCGCCCCCAAACACACACTCAGGAAAGTGGGGACCAGGATTTATAAGAACAAGGGGTCACATGTAGGAAATGGCCACTTGCTCGTTCCGTGAATGTCTTGATCAGGAAGGGATGCCAGCTCCCGGGGCTGCTCTCCACCCCTGGGCCCAGCGGAGGACGGTCCTCCCAGGCTGGCTGTATCCACGCGGACCTGGGCCTACTCTGTGTTCTTAGCCAGGGATGTTCCAAACCATGGCCCCCTGGGCCCCGATGTGGGGGATTCTTTGTAGAACTGGAAGGGACCCTCGTGATGACATAATTCCCTCCCCTGGCCTCACAGCTGGGGACCCAGAGGCTCAGAAAGGAAGGACAGGGAGCTGGTCTGCTGACTCCAGGCCCAGAGCTTCCTCCCTGGCCCTGCACTTTGCCTCTGGAAACTGAAATGGGAATAAAATATAAGCAGCTCCAGGGACGCCTGGGTGGCTCAGTGGTTGAGCCTCCGCCTTCAGCTCAGGTCGTGATCCCGGGGCCCTGGGATCAAGTCCCGCATCGGGCTCCCTGCATGGAGCCTGCTTCTCCCTCTGCCTGTGTCTCTGCCTCTCTCTGTGTCTCTCATGAATAAATAAATAAAATCTTAAATATATATATATCCTCTCGGGGCGTGGATCTGAGGAAATTGATGGGCAGCAAATGTTCCTATTGTTTTTCCACCTGCAGGAGCCAAGAAGGTCCCACAAGAACATTCACCCCAGGACCCCCGGGTCTGTGGGCAGGGGAGTGGGAAGCTGCCCAGGCCCTAGGAAGGAGCAGATCCGCGGTCAGGAGCCACCCCCGGCCCCGCTCCAGAGTCCCTAGACCCCCCGTACAAGCAGGACCTTGGCATTCAACTCTCTGCAGTGAGACTAGGGGGCGTGGGGGGGGGGGGTGGATGTTTCTGGAAAGCATCAGGGGTGCAAAGGAGCCATGGTGCTTGTGAGTGGAAATGAGCGAAAGAGGCGGGGAGAGACACACGGGGCGGCATGCATGGGGGACACACGGATGCACCCACACGGAAGTGCTAGTGTGTGAGAGCCGGGGGGCGGGGGGGGGGGGTCGAAGCGAGGCTGGGGTTAGCGGGGAGAGGCTTACTTCAATAGTTTGATATTACACATAATCAGCTCCTTCCAGTTAACAAAAATCATAGCACCCTCTTTTTCTGTCAGCAGCTCAGACTCCATCAGGGGTTTCTGAAAGATCTACAGGTGCAGAAAACGAAGCAGTTCAGAAAGCAAACAGTTAGCTTTACAACTCCAACACGCGTCTGCGCCCTTGTGGGGGCTGGGGGGAGGCCCGGAAGCTGACCCCCCGCCTTCCCGCAGCTTCTGCAGCAGACGGCCCCTCCTCTGCCTGCCTGAGCGGTTGGGGGGTCCCGAGCAGGTGTGCACTGTTCGACAAAGGGGGGGGGGCAGCTGAACTCCAGAGGATGGGCCTTATCCCCAGCAGGACAAAGGTGAGAGGCCTGTGCAGAGTCATGCACACTCCTATCTGCCCACTGAGGGGAGCAGGGGAGGGGAGTGGGGGGGAGTGGGGGCTTCAGGATGCACGTGGCAGGATCTGCTGCCCAGACAAGCCTGGGGCATCCTTAAGGGAGCAGCTGTGGGCAGCAGGGCCTCCGACAGAGAGCCTGGGTGGAGGCTTCTGCAGCTCGGCTAGGCCCTCAGCCTGCGCTGGGTGGGCCTCGGGTAAGGACTGGCTGTGGCTCCGGGAAGGGAACGAGCCTGCCCAGGCGCCAAGCTCTGTGTGGCTGGGTGGCTCGGGGTGCATCACAGCTCTCGGCCCAGCCCCACGTGGTGGTGAGGCCCTGCCTCCAAGGAGGTCATTGTCTACCACTGGAGGTGGGCTGCTCTTCTGAAGGGTCTTTAGACAGGGGACAGCCTATCATTGAAATAAACGTGGTCAGGCTCAGGCTGTCCCCTGGGAGCCCTATTCTTCACGCAGTCTCAGGCCGACGTTGAAGCTGGCATATGCCAGCCCACTGCACACAAGGGCCACGTCTCAGGGCAGTGACACTCTCTTCCTAGGCATCCTAGGTTGTGCATTTAAGTGACAGTCAAGCGTCCTGAGGAAGGGGCCCCTTTTTTGGGTGTTCACTAACATGTCCTAATGCAGGAATGGTGGCCTCCTGGACCAGGAATCCATCCCACCTCCTATACTCATTCAACACAGGGCAGCCGGGTGGTGGCTTTCCTGGGGCCCAAGGAGATGGTTGCACAGCGGTTAGGTGGTGGTGGTGGGGGGGGGGGGGATGGCAGGAGTTTCAAAACTGTTATAGCACTTTTCAAACTGTTGAGTGACCCTCCCATCCAGCCCTACAAACCCCTGTTCACTAATATGGCATTTTCCCATGAGTATGAGCAAAAGGCTTCCTGAAAAGCAGGGGTTCCCAACTCTGCATCTCCCCCTCCTTCTAGACCAAGAGGCCCAGGCCTTTCAACAGCTACCCGGGGGGAGAGACAAAATGAGGTATCATCCAGGTCAGGGGAGGGAGTTAGGGGTGTGAAGAAGTCAGGACCCGAGAAGAAACATCTTCATTCTCTGTAGCAGATTTTCCTCAGGGGGAAATTGTACCATGAGAACTTGGCCAGGTTGGCTGCCGTTTTCAAATGCCAACCTTGAGAGCCAGGAGACCATGTGACAAGCTTGATGGCATCAACTAGTTGGTGGCTAAGCCCCTACTTCTGAGTAGAGTCTAGAATCTCAATTCCCTGCCCACAGGTCTCCTTCCATACACCTCCTCAGGGACTCATTCACCCCTTGGCATGAGCGATCTCTGCCCCTCTATCGGAATGACTCAGAGGGCCACGGTTGAGAGTCCAACCACCTTCTCTTGGGTATGAATCTCCTATGTGATTTCCCATCCAGATGCCCCCCACATGTCAGAAAATTTCTCAGGCTGAGAATCAGGAGAGAGTCCTCCTTCACAGAGCACCCCCTCCCCACCCTCTCTGCCAGTGCCCCCCAGCACCCACCGTGGCCCTTACCTCTGTGACCAGCTGCAGGTCATTCACATAGTTCTCCTCTGTGACAATGAGCTCATGGATGTATCCTTGTCGCTTTCTCTCCGTTGGGGTCAACATATCCAAGAGGTGTAAGTCTGAGCACCCTGGAAAACACAACCATCGAGACATTTCAGGCCAGGTCGAGGGACGCACTCGCAGCTTCACAGTGAAGAGCCCCGGGGCCTCATGCCTGTGGGCCCCTGTGGTCTCACTCTAGTTGGCAGTGAGTGCTGTGGGTTGGATTTGTGTCCCCTAAAAATACACCTGTAAGTCCTAACCCTTGGCACCTGTGGATGTGACCTTATTTGGAAATAGGGTTTCTGCAGATACAATGAAATTAAGAGGAAGTCTTACTCAATGAACGTGAGCCCTAACTCAATATGACTGGTGAGCCCTAATCCAATATGTCCTTATAAGAAGACATACAGGGGGACTTGGGTGGTTCAGTCAGTTAAGCATCTGACTCTTGGTTTTGCTCAGGTCATGATCTCGTGGGATCGAGCCCCATCTCAGCATGAATCTACTTGAGATTCTCTCTCCCTTTCCTTTAGCCCGTTCCCCTGCTCTCTCTCTCTCTCAAATAAAATAAATAAAATCTTAAAAGAAAAGATCTGTGCCTAGCACGGTGCCTGGCACGCAGTAGGCGCTCAATAAATCTTGAATGAAGAATTAAAAAAAAAAAGAAGAAGAAGATACACAGAGACACACAGAAAGAAGGTCATGTGACAACACAGGCAAGGACTGGAGTGAAGCCGCTATAAGCCAAGGAACACCAAGGATCGCTGGCAGCCATTGGAAGCTAAGAGAAAGGCATGGAAAAAAATCTCTCCTAAATCCTCCAGAGGGGATCCCTGGGTGGCGCAGTGGTTTAGCGCCTGCCTTTGGCCCAGGGTGTGATCCTGGAGACCCGGGATCGAATCCCAACGTCAGGCTCCCGGTGCATGGAGCCTGCTTCTCCCTCTGTCTCTGCCTCTCTCTCTCTCTCTCTCTCTGATGACTATCATAAATAAATAAAAAAAATAAATTAAAAAATAATAAAAATAATAAAAATAAAATAAAAAAAATAAATCCTCCAGAGGAACATGGTTTGGCCAACACCTTGATTGTGGAGTTATCTCCAAAAGTGTGAGAAAATAAATTTCCATTGTTTTCAGCCTCCCCGTTTGTGCCATTTGTTACAGCAGCCCTAGCAAACTAATACAGTCGGCACGCTCTTGCTTCATCAAAACCGCTAGAATAACATCGAAAGAAGACAAAACAGCAATTGGCCCATATTTCCTGAGGGCTCACACCTGCCAGGTGCTGTACAAGGAGCCTTTCGTGGAGCGGTCCTGAAGGCTCACCTAGATCCCACAATCATCACCATTTTACAGACGGGGAAACAAAGGTTTAGACAGGCTGACTCACCCAAGATCTCTCAGCTGGGGGGTGGCCAAGAGTCAAACCTGACACTTTGACACCAGAAACTGGGCTCTACCTCAGACCACTACTGTCGGGTCCAAGCTACAGGAGGGGATCAAGTTATCCCAAGGTTGGATTTGGGAGGACGAAGTGGCTGTGCTGAGGCTCCCGATGGGCCTGGGGAGATAGGCGTGGAGTGCATTCAGACGGCGCCCCCTAAATGGAGCCAGGCTGCTGCCCTGCGCCTGTGGAGCTGAGCAGCAGGCCTGCAGACAGACAGGGAAACCCCTCCAGCGGCAGGCAGGTGGGCACAAAGGTGGCCCCAGGTGCCTGAGACAATGGCTCTGTTGACCTCACATGGGGCACGCACAGGAGGCAGTGCCTGCCCTTGCCTCTGCTCACTTAGCCGGTCATTTAGGGTTTTGTCTGCATCGAAAATTCTCAGGTGATCAGCAGAGGTTGTCCCCTGACACACTGGGATGAAGGGTGGGGAGCTCTGTTCCCAGGAATGCCCCTCATCCAGGCCTGGTCCCACCTGTTGCAGGCCAGTGGGCTCTCCTCTCCTTTTTGTGGCGGGTTTTTCATTTAATCACACACACAAAAATCAGATTTTATAAAACAGGCTGAAAGGTGTCCTGGATGTGGGTGGGAGTCGGGGCACAGAACCCCATTCACTTGCTGTTCTCATACCGTCTCCCCACGAGGGGGCGCGATGGAGCACGACGTGAAAACACCTGTGGCCACCAGTGGGCATCAAGGACCCCAGAGCAGCAGCAGCAGCAGCACCGGGGAACTTGTTAGAAATCAGATTATCACCCCCCCCACACACCTCATAGGTGGTTATTTGGGCTCATGACCTAGTCAACATGCTGGAAGCTTCTGGAAAGAGAATGATCCCTCTGGGGGCGAATGATATCACTGACTTCTTAGCGAACATGTTACTGTGCCAGACATTAACTCCGAGTCTGAGTGCTTCCAGGCCTCAGTCTTTTCACCTCCCTGGCCAAATGCACTTTCTAGAATGCGGCAGCTTCTCTTTCTGGAACAGGACAATTCCAGGATGGGCAGGCAGATGGATGCCGGGAAAGCAGGAGGGATGAGCCGTCCTGACGTTAATACCCTCCACGCCCATCCATCTGAGACCTCATTGAAAGCCACTGCGGTGTGGCCAAGCTGTCGTTCCGCAGGGCCGTGCGCTGAGCACAAAGCACGGACGGTGCAGCGCTGCAGCTGAACCTGCGGCCTGGGGCCTCTGCTCAGCCACCAGCCCGGCCCAGCTGTCCCTTGTGGCTTGGGGCGTTGGCCGAGCTTTACTCGAACCACTGCCTCGTCGGTGAACTTTCAGGAAGGAAGCAAGTCCTGATGGCTCACTCTGCTCAGTTCGGCCAGCCTCTGCGTGAGCTTCGGTTTCTGGAAAGTAGAGTGATGCCACTGATTTCTTTGGCCTTCAGGAGAGAGTCACCCGGGAAACACTCTTCCATTTGGGAGGAGACACCCCCTTCCTGCTCTGTTCTCACCAAAGCTTCCCATGAGTGGCTCCAAGAGCCCAGGGCTGAGGTCATTTCTTGTTACAGGGCAGGGTGCAGTGCTTGGGGACTTGTCTGAACTCCCATGGCGCAGAGTCTTCCCCTAGAATTTTCAGGACATTCCTTTCTGCAGGGATGTCAGAATATTGTGGATATTGTTTGGGGCTGCAGTTCTAAGACTCATCCCACAACCGCTGTGCGGTAATGTTTGCAGGGATACAAACTGGGCACTGGTCAAAAAAATAAAAATTTAAAAAAACCTGGGCACTGGTTGGACCAGGCTTTGGAACGTTCCCTTAGGTCACAATTTGCCTTGGAAGGTATGACGGATGCTATCAACTTGGACCCCAGAAAACCCATGGGTACAACACACACAATAGATGCACAATTTGCACACAATTTTTTTTTTTTTTGCACACAATTTTATAAGGTCCGCGGGTCCTCTTGAAGCTTGTTCGCAGATCTCATTCATTCATTCCACAAATTTTTACTGGATGTCCTACTATGAGTCTGGCACTAGCTGATGGGGGAGGATTTACAGGGAAAGTGGAGAATGCCTGCCCTCGAGAGCACACTAAGCCTGGGGTCATCAGCTGGGGGTGGTGCTGACTCCCTCCACAGCCTGAAGGTGGTACCCCCCCCACACACACACACAGCAGGCTGAGGGTGGTGCTGACTCCCCACCAAACAGAGGCTTGTACTGCATCCACTGCTCTGGATTTCAGAAGTTCTTCCGAGTCTTCAAGTTTTACATGGTACAGTTTTGAAGAAGCTCAGAGCCAGAGCAAGAGCACAAGGTCTAGGGTGGATTAAAGCCATCAGTTCCAGAATCCCAGGTGCTGGGGCCAGTGTGGGGTGCACTGGAGGTCTGTTGCACAAGGGCAGGTGGGGGGCATGAGGAGGCCACATGGCCTCCTACTCTGGGCAGCTCCAGCTTTCCGGTCCATCCACCCACAGACCCACATCAGAGCTGATGGAGCCGGGAGAGGCCGTGGGACTCTGGGCTGCTTGCCCCCAACAAATTCCACCCCACACCGTCCACCTACCAGCCTGCCTGGAGACAGGGGCATGGCTCGGTTGGCCTCTCCAGGCCTCAGGATGCAATGAAAAGCAGAGATTCTGTGGGGGAGATTCGTCTCTGCATTGTAAGCCAACAGTGTTGGCTTTCAACCGTCTTTTTAGCTACCGAACTGACCTGTAGGATGCTGTTTTAAAAATCCTTGCTGGTGGTTGCCAGACCGAGAGAACCATTACAGACTTGAAGCAGGCACTTTGAACTAAAAAATATCGTTTCTTTGAAAAATTTAATATTTAGAAAAACAAACGAGTTTAAAAAGTGCATTATTCAGAGAAGGGTAAATGGAAAAGACATTTCAAATAAAAGTTTTCTTTAAGGGTGGAGGGACGTGGTCCTTCTCTCCTTTGGGAACCAGGATAAACATGGTTTTCTGGCTCACTTTCCCGGTGAAAAACGAGAGGATAAAGTACAGCAAATAACTTTTCATGGACAGCTCGGTGTGATGAAGGGCTTCTTATAACTAACTATAATTCACTCCCAGCTGAAATAATATTTCGAGTGACTCCAGGCAGTTAAAAATGATCCCCAACTACAGCCTACATAAAATTCCTAATCTATGTGCTGTCCCTTGTACTTTTGTGTAGTTAGACACATCTATAAAATGGAGAGGGCCGTGGCACCCCTTTGGAAGGATTTGAGGCTGGGGCACTGGAGAGAATATGGGAAAATTTTACCCAGAGAGGTTATCCTGTCCCCTCAATTGGAAATGTTTCTATGAACAGCATAATCTAAATAAATTGCTTTATTACGAAAGTAATACATAAACACAGGCTTACTGTAGACAGTTCAAAGGATACAGAAGCACTTAGGGTAAAACCTGAGAATCACCCCCCTCTCTGCACCCCCGACCGCTCTACTTCCTTTCCCAACAAGGCCCATAATTTCAAAAACCAAACCAGCCCCCACAGCAAGCTGGCCACGGAGCAAAGCAAATAAACAGGCCTTGCTCCTGGTATGAACGGGCCAAGATATACTATAAGATGGTCAATAAATATTTATTAAGTTCCTAGGAAGTCCAAGAGACACAGAAATGAGCAAGATAAAGTCCTTGTCCACAAGGAAACTCACAGCCCGGAGGGAGACTCGACATGAAAAGTAAACGTGAAATAGCAGGCAGTGGAGAACAGGCCCCCAGGCTGCGACAGGATGGTGGAGTCGGCAGGACTCGGAGAAATAGATGCTCCTGCTCCTCATACCGACAGAGGAAGGCTGGGGGGGGGGGGGGTCCTGTATCAGGGAGGATGGGCCATTATGCTGCGGGTGTGGGGCCAGCGTGCCAGATAAATGCAGAGACGCTGTGGGAGATAAAGTGGGAAGCGGAAAGCAGAAAAAGTGGAAAGTAGGAAAGTGGGAAGATCCTGGGATAAGGTGGTGAGAAGAAGGATGGAGATAAGGTGGGAAGAGGGAAGGAGGTAAGATGGGAAGAGGGAAGGGGATAAGGTGAGAAGTGGGAAGGGGATAAGGTTGGAAGAGGGAAGGGGATAAGGTGATAGGATAAGGGATGGAGATAAGGTTGGAAGAGGGAAGGGGAGGAAGGGGATAAGGTGGGAAAAAGGATGGAGATGAGTTTGGAAGCGTGAAGGAGATAAGGTGGGAAGAGGGGAGGGGATAAGGTGAGAAGTGGGAAGGGGATAAGGTTGGAAGAGGGAAGGGGATAAGGTGATAGGACAAAGAATGGAGATAAGATGGAAAGCGGGAAGGGGATAAGGTGGGAAGTGGGAAAGAAATAAGGTGGGAAGTAGGAAGGGGATAAGGTGGGAAGTAGGAAGGGGATAAGGTGGTGGGACGAGGGATGGAGATAAGGTGGGGAGTGGCAAGGTGGGGTAAGGCGGAAGTACATTCCATCACAGTCCTCATAATGCCAGAGGGACCAGCTGAGACATCTGGGTACCACTCAGCAATACGGAAACCCAGGCATAGATTTTTATCTTTAAGGGAAAGCACTTGCCAGAGTCTCTGGGGACCCCCGGCCCAAATCCCTGGCTAAGCGGCCCCGCTCACCAGGACACACCCTGGAGCCGGAGCTCCCCTCTCGACTGAAGGCTTCTCCAGGCTTGGCCTGAATGTAGGTAACAGGGGCCCCACGGCCCCGGTGTCTCCCACCAGGTGAGCCCACTGCCCCACCAAGGCTACCCTGGATTGTTCTGGACAATGAATCTAACGGTGCTGCCTTCAGCCCCCTGGAAAGAATGGCACACACGGGATGGCCTGTCGTATAGGAAAGGCCACAATGGATGTGACATAAAGAAGGTCCTCTGGTCAGAGCACTTTGTCCTCCACCTGCAGCTGACGTCTGACCACCGCCACCCCCAACCCCAATCCCCAGGCCGCGGACTTGTGCATCCTGCCGTGCAGCTGTGCATGGAGCTGGGACCTGGTAATGAATGAGGCGAGTGGGGGTCCCCGTCCTTGGGGGGCCTTGGTCTACCAGAGGCTCAGGTGGCCCATCCAGACTCTGGTTCTTGCTGAAGCACAGATACCCGGTAGAGGCACTGCCGTAAGCTGCCATCCTTGAGACCTCAGGGTTGAAGTCCCTCAGACTGGATTTCCATGGGGCCCCAGAGAAGCTGGTGGGCATGGAGACCTGTGGTGGGACCTTGGGAAATGTCCCCTGAGGCCACCAAAGACCCCTGTGCCTTATGGCCAGCTGAACCCAGGCCACCCCGTCCAGCCTGTCTTGGGGACTCACCAGGCCCCACTAGGCTGGCTCCCTCCGGGGGCTTCCACGCAGGAGTGACCCAGCAGCCTCAAAGTGCCAACGTGGCTGCCAGGTAACATTTCCTCCTAAGACGGGGACTCCGGTCTATGTGAGCTGCCAGCCAGTTTGATGACCACAGAGCATTTGCAAAGATCCAGCTACTCTCATAGTCAGGTTCTCTCTTAATTTGCCATAAATGAGAATATTGGTAACTTTTTACTTAAAGGCGTAACATGCATGGCTTTATAGCCAATGACGTCCCTGGCGGGGCGTCAGGGGCCCTGTGGTCTGCACCTGTTAGCTCATTCCTGGCCTCGCTTATGTTTCCACCTGCGTTTTCCCCTTCTTCTTGAGCTCCTGGTTTCTTTCTTATCTTGTTTTTTTAGAAGATTTTATTTTTAAGTCATCTCCACACCCAGCGTGGAGCTCGAACTCACAACCCCGAGATCAAGAGTCACACACTCCGCCAGCTGGGCGCCCCCTGAGCTCCTGCTTCCCATCCCGCACCAGCTCAGGGGTCCTTGGCCACGACCATCAATAAATCCTCCGGATACATAAGGCGAATCAGGGCACAGAAGTACAGACACGTTTTTATTGGAATGTGTGTGCACTATTTTTGACCAGAGGGGCCCGGAAATATGTTCCAGGGGAGCAGGAATTTGGGGTGGACCCCATGGGGCACAGGCCAGGGTGGGGAGAAGTAGTGAGAGAGCCAAGCAGGGAGGATGGTCAGAGAAAGGGGAGTAGGTGGTGCAGGGCCTGGAGCCCCGGGCACAGATGAGGGAGTGGGAAGCAGATGCCGGGGTGACGGGGAGCCAGGGACCTCAAGGTGGAAAGCTCCCAGGAGCCACACTCGCAAGCGCTGCGTCCTCGCCAACAATCCCGTGTGCTCACCCCCTCATCCAGCACACAGGGATCTGAGACACCCAAAGCCTTGGTTCATCCATGGCAGAGGGAGTCCCACGCTGCATGGGCCACCGGGCCCCTCGCCCTGCTGGGAAGGTGACAGCTTAGCGACAGCTGCTGGGACCAGGCTCCACAGACTGGTGGGGGGTAGGAGGGGGTGCTCAGACGAGAGAGATGGAGTCCAGAGGCGCCAAGTCCAAGATCACGGTGCCAGCAGGGCTGGTTTGAGCCCCCGCCCCCCCGCTTTCCGTGGCGGGCAGTGGTCAGCTTCCCCTCACGTGGCCTTTCCCCAGTACCCTGATGTCCCTGGTGACTCTCGGTGTCCACATCTCCTCTCCTGGGGAAGGACAGCAGTCAGATTGCAGTGGGGTCCACCCTACTAGCCTCATCTTAACTTGGTGGCCTCTTGAATAGAGGCCCCACCTCCAAATATAGTCAGATTCTGGGGCGCTGGGGGTGAGGGCTTCAACATTTCAATTTGGGGCTGGGGGGCCTCAATTCAGCCCCAGTGGGGGAAATAGGGTCAAGGAGTCCGAAGGCCAGAGCGAGACGGTGACACTTTGGCTGCAGAGCTGGGACAGGTGTGGGCTGTGTTCCAGAAGGGTCGCCGTGGCAGCCGCCTGAAGGAGGGTAGGGGCTGTGGCTTCGGAGCCTGCAGTCTGAATCGCCCGAGGGGCTATCATCAAGCCGGGGATCCCTGCGGTACCCCAGCCCCACCCAACCCGCCTGGCCAGGGAATGGCCTGGGCGGCCGTGAGTCCTGAAGCTTCCAGGTGGCTCCGATGTGCAGCCAAGAGTGAGGACCGCCCCGTCGGATGGCAGGGTGCCCGGAGGTCCAGACAGCGGATGTGACACGGGAGCAGGATTCGGAAATGAGATCTGTCCAGGCTCACGAAGCATGAGAGTTGTCACAACCGCCGAACCGATGATGCCGGACGGTCGGAGGCGGGTCACTCGAGCAACTTGTCCGAAGGGAAGGGACGTTTGTGACTCGGAACGCCTCCCCGCGTCCAGGGCCTGGAGCCCAGGCAGTCGCTGATGCTGTGTTCCTGGGGGCCACAGGGCCACCTCGACCCCCAACCCCAGGGCCAGAGCTCGGAAGGTCACTCTGCTCAAGGTCCTCACTGGGCTGATGGGACAGCAGTGCCTAGGGATGCATGTGGCTTCTGCTAGCAGGAACAAAACCTTTGCTCCTGCGGTTGTGGCAGACGGAGACTCACAAGGAAGCCACCAGCTTCTCAAAGGGTGGGCCCGAGGGTGGCCCATCCATCCCGTTCCGCCAGCCCCGGCCAGGAGGGCGCTCCTGGCCTTGGCGTCCGAGGCCTGCAGGGGCCAGGAGCAGCCAGGCCGGGTCAAGGCCACTGCGTCTCCTCTGAGAATGGCGCTCGGCTGACCGGTCCCGGGACCTGCTCTGGCGTCCGGGGCGGGGGGGGGGGGGCAGCGTGCTCCTCATCCCGGCAGAACTTTTTTCTTGAGCCTCTAAGAATAGCCTGGTCCCTGGGGCACCTGGGTGCTCAGCGGTGGAGTGTCTGCCTTCAGCCCAGG